>NC_141160.1:56505483-56642983 GCF_053477565.2 Lygodium microphyllum | reverse complement strand
GAAATATCATATATTAACACCTGCAAATACCATGCCTGAGTCTTGTAATGATGCACGAGATGTTTTACGGAAGCTTGGCATGGACTACAATAACATCTATGCATGTATCAATGACTGCATACTGTTTCGAGATGAATACGAGACTATGGAGACATGTCCAAAGTGTGGTGCTCACAGGTATCGACAAGACTTCCAAGGGCAAATCATCCCTCAAAAAGTTCTCAGACACTTTCCGCTCATCCCCCGCATAAACCACATGCCTTTTGAGCTAAGGGATAGACAAATTGAGGAGCTGCAAAATTGTGTAAGGCTGGCATGATATTTCCTATACAACACAATGAGTGATGCTCATAAGTAGCTATCAAGAAAAAAAGGAATAATCAAATTTGGCTTTGCATAGATTTTAGGAAGCTCAATAAATAGATGGTCAAAGATTACTATCCACTACAATTTATTGATCACATTCTAGATAAATTTGTGGATAGGGATATCTATTCATTGATGGAGTGCTTTGCCAATTATAACCAAATGGCTATCACAAATAAAGATAAGTTGAAAATAAAATTTATCACTATATTTGGTACCTTTGCATATCATGCGATGGCTTTTGGATTATACAATGTGCTAGATTCTCAACAATGTATGACTGATAAACCTTTCAATGATATTTTTCCATAGGAGCTGAAAGTCTTTATTAATGACCAAGAGGCAGCCACCATAAGGGAGAGATAGCTCACTATTCTAAGAAAATATTTCGAGTGGTATAGGTAGTTCTACATTTCTCTCAACCCAAGAAAATGCGTCTTTGGAGTGCCCTATGGATTGCTATTAGGCCATATGGTTAGCTTGGTTAGTATTACAAAAGATCCTAAAAAGATAAAGGTTATTGATGCTATGAGTCCGTCACATACTCCTAAAGAAGTGTATAGCTTTTTGTCGTCAGTTAGATATTATCGATGATTTATTAACGTATTGGCTGAGAGGACATTGCCATTGACAAATCTATTGTCCTTTACTTTTCTATTTGTTTGGAGTGATTCGTGTCAAGTATCCTTCATGGATATGAAGCAAGAATTAGCAAAAACACCACTTCTGAAAGCACCTAAAAGGGGTGAGATATTTTATATATTTTCAGCAGCTACAATATATAGTATCAACTTTTCTATTTAGCCTAAATTTGGATGAGAAGTGGTACCATCCGATTGTGTTTGCCAATCGCAAATTGGGGGTGTTTGAGATTAACTATACCTACATGGAGAAATTGTGCCTCGAGATGGTCTTTGCAATGAAAAAATTCAGGCACTATATCTTGCTTGAAAAGGTTATATTTTATACAAAGACAAAGGGGAAAAGGCTATTGTTGAATAAGTTACAACCATCTAATCACCTAGCGAGATGGTTAATCACTTTGTAGAAGTTGACTATGAAATTAGGAGTAAGCCTCCAAAGTTGCAGAGCATCATTAAATGTCTTGCATATTTCGAGGAGCCGAAGGAAGTATTGGCTGAAGGTAGTGACATTGAGGGTCTATTCAAAATAAATATGGTCTCCATTCCATCCTACTATGCTGCTATAATGCACTATTTATCCATAGGAGAGGTTGAAGCCACTTTGTCAAAGGCTGAAAAGAGAAAAATTAGGTAGCAAGCCTTGAAATTTTCATTGATTGTAGGAACATTATATTAGCAAAGGGTGGATGATGTTTATCACCCATGTGTTATGCCTGATGAGGTTTTGTTTATATTGGAAGAGTGTCATGACTTTGCTTGAGCTTTGCTTCTTATGGAGGACACTTTATTTGATAGTTGACTGCACATCAAACTTTGCAAGCCAAATATTGGTGGTTGTCCATTTTCCAAGTTGTATTTGTGTATGTTAAGGGATGTGATACATATCAAAGACATGATAATAGGGAGAATATGAAGCATCCACTAACTCCTATTATGGCTATACTACCACTTGAGAAGTGGGGCATTTATTTTATTGAACCTGTACATCCTTCGTCAACTATATGAAAGTGATATATGATTGTGGTAATAATAGACTATTTCATGAAGTAGCTTGAATCTCATGCTACGATGAAGGATAATGTTAAGGAAATTGCTAGTTTTATTCTGGGAGAGATTGTTTGTCATTTTGATCCACCTAAGGAACTTGTGTTTGACCTTGGGATACATTTTTTGAATAAAATGATTGAGGCCTTGACGGAAGCTTTGAAGATTAAATATAATAAGACCATGCCTTACAACCCTCAAGTAAATGGACAACTAGAGAGTACTAATAAGTAGCTTGTGGAAATTTTATCCAAGACAGTATCTAAAGGTAAGCATGATCGGGATGAGAAGTTTTATGTGGTTGTTTGGGCTTACAATACGACATTTAAAAGAGCTACAAGCCACACTCCTTTTAAATTAGTAAATGGAAAAGAGCATGTTTTATATTTGGAGTTTGAGATACCTACATTAAGATTTGCTTTAAACCATTCTTTGGGTGAAGAGAAAGCATTGCAAGAAAGGCTCATTTTCCTTGCACATCTAGATGAGATTCAATTGCAAGCCTTGTTAATGAAGTAGGAAAGAAGCAGATGAAAATACTTCATGACCTTGGGGCTAAGAAGTATAAGTTTGCTAAGGGTCAATTGGTTTTCTACTATGATGCTTGTCATGAGCTTTCCAAGCAAGTTGGGACCCAAATGGGATAGTCCTTACAAGATTGTTCATATTGAAAAAAATGGCTCTATAGCCCTTTTAGTGGATTTGAAGGGAGTAGAGTTCAAAACTAAAGTAAATTTTAATAAAGTGAAGCCCTCTTATGTATAGGGACTAACATCGAACTTGGTGTCTTTGCTGACCCTTCAAGATTTAGCTCAAACTTGAAAACGATATTAAGATTATTGGATGAAAAAAATCATTTTTTATCTGGAGCATCCATATTTAGAGTAGTGTTACCACCAAGACAAAGTTATTTGGTGGAGTAAGGGTTAATAAATTATTGAGTGGCAAGAGGATCCTTTACATGGGATATTAAGGTCTATTTCACCACTGTCATAGAGTTCATACGAGCATCCCCATTGAGTTCAATGAAGAAGGAGAGATTTTACCTTTCTTACACCCTCTCTCTCAGTTAGACTTGATTATCATAAGTAAGATTAGATTGATTGCCATGGAAAATTATATCAATGAAGCCTTGGTTTATACATTATATTTTTATAGATCTTATCGAGGATTTGCTAAGCATGCGAGTGTAGGGGTTTTCATTAAAGATCCTCAATCGAGTGGTTCAAGAAATGGGAGTGTATTTAGGCATCTCTTTTACGAATAACATGGCAGAATGTAGGGCTTTCTTATGTCACTAAATCTAACCAAACATGGTGGTATTTGCTGGTTATTGGTGAAAGGTGACTCAAAGTTAGTAATCAACCAATTTAATGGGATCTATAGTGTAAGGGATCCCATTCCTAGGATGTAACATTGTGCAACCTTGCATGCCCTTGAGATCTTTAAGGTGGTGACTTACTAGCTGATTCCTCGATAGTGGAATCGCTTTGTAGACTCCTTGGCTAATTATGCATTTCTTGAATATGTCTTGTTTAACTTTGGTGTTGAGAGGTTTTTATAAAATTCTCCCGATGTTATCATAGGGATATTGTGGGGACTACTTGTTGACATGTCCTACTTTGGTCGCTAATGGTTGGTATGGGTTATGAGCCAGGTAGTGATTGACCATCTTCCTATTATGTCATGGTTGGTATGGGTTATGAGCCAAGTAGTGATTGACCATATTCATATTATATTATGGATACATTGGATTGTTCAATGGCATATTTATCAAACACCCCCTTGCTATTTGTGTAGGGGGTTAGATAATAGTTTGATGTATTTAGTGTAGGGCGTGAGTAGCCCATCCCCTTGGTCTAGTATTGTGCTTTAGTAGAGTTTTCGTGAGGGACCAAGGGTTTGGTTTCAGCAGTAGTATGCTGAATGGTGTTCTTTATAGCTATAAATTTCATTAGACCAAGAGGGCCATTTGTTTGGTGCACATGTAGTTAATGGTGTTTTGTTTTATTGCTGCACTAAATATATTCGATGGAGACTTGGAGAGAGCCTCTTAATGTACAAAAGCTTCTTGTGCCCAAGTCCAGGTGATGTTTTTCCTTTGAGTCCTTTTTCTATGCTTTATGCTTATACATATGTGGGGTATTTCTCTTTTGTGGAGAACTAGCATTCAAGATATGAAGTTCCAAGGTTAGGTTAAGTGTTTCTAGGAAGGTTTGAGCAATTGTCTATATTCTATAAAGACATTGTTGGGCACTCTAAGAGCTATTTTTACAAGTAGTCCTGTTGACCTTGTTTTGCTAGCCTGTTAAGCAAATGTTTTTAGGAATCTCTATTAGTTCTGAGACAGATAGAGATGCTTGCAAAATAAATAAAAGAGAAGAAAAAATGGATATTTTTGAAATATACAAGATATAGAGGTGTGTAAAAAGGGATTCTAACCCCTCAAATAAGCAAATAAAGAACAAAAAATTCAAAGAGTAGATTATCATTGCCTTCCAAAGTCCTGGTAGGTTCCTAGAGACAAGTCAAACCATTGTCTTCGTAGGGGTGGTATTTAGTTGAAAAATAAATAAGGATGGTTGAAGCAAAAACAAAAGTAAGCAAAAGAAGAAAATGATTGAGTATCACTGTTATGAAGCGGAACATGTGGCAAATCAAGCAAATCAAATCAAAATCATAAACAAAGAACTGAGTGAAAAAATCTAACAAATCAAGCATCTCAACTATTAAATACAAACAACATTATAATACATAAGAGGATTTGAGTAACTCAATAGATTGAGAAAGACAAGAGAAAAACATACGATTGGGCCCAACCTCCCCCATGGCAAAAGCCATGGTTTACCATCCTTAATTATATATTATAGTTATACATGGATGTTTGCATTCATATCTTACATATAATTACAAAGAAAGTACAAACATCAATTCAAATATAGACTTTTAAGAGTCAAGAGATATCATATAACATGTTGTAGTTGCTACAGAAATTTATGTGCTCTGAATCTTGACGTTTTGACATCACCATCCCGTCCAGCATGCAAAAATCCTCAAAACGACTCTTGAAGCTCTGAATTCATATTTTGGATGAGGAAATAACGAGAAAACTCAGTTTTCACCCTCTTCTGTTTTGCATACGATCTTGTTGTTTTTATCAAGAAAGCTAGAAAAGTCCTCTAAAACTTAATTACATTAAGAAAATAGCAAAGTATTCCATAAAGAAAGCTTATTTCAATAAAATCATATCTTAAATCTCATATTCTAAAATAATTTATATTAAAAATAAATTAATTAATAGTAGTAAGGACAATGATCTAATTATTACTAAAGAAATTTAAACTTATAACTTACAAAAAATAATAATAATAAAATATCATATAAATATATAATATTATATATTACACTTAAGATAACTAATTATAATTGAAATTTACTCTTGGACTTACGCTAACTCCTAGTGCTACCTAGAGCCACCGCTAGCTGCTCTACACATCAAGTTAAGCATTCACAATTATTAGAAAATAAGAAGATAAAACGCAAAAAAGTGAATACTTAGTAATTTTCAGTTACAAAATAATTAAATAGGTTAGAACTTTGTCATAACCTTAATTTCATACGAGTCTACTCTAAACTCATAAACATCCATTAATTTAAATATGTATTTTGCAGAATCACCTGCTGTGGAATCACCCATGTGCACATTAAATTAACATGACACCCGAAAAAGACAAGCGTCCCCATCAACTTCTTGCACAAGGAATCCACCTTGTGTATGAGCCCTGGCAAATACATATAGTTTTACAGATTTCACCGTAAAACCTCACGAAATCCACCGTGGAATATATCTCTAGTTTTATGGAATCCATCGAAAAACCTCACAGAATCCACCGTGGAATATGCCTTCTAGCATCATATCCTCGGGGTGGAATAGTAATCGTCCTCAATTACTATTAGCTGCTCAATGTGGAGCTAGTAGTGTAGGATAAGCAGTAAGGACATAGGCGGTCATCCATTGCACATCTTCAACTGAACCAAGTATCTAGTATAAGACAATGAATCAATTAGAGTCTAATTATTAATAAAAAATTGATTCTAATAAGATTAAAATCTATTGTTAGTGCTATAGATGTCTTTCATGGGAGTAAGAGAGTCAAAAGATAAGACAGACTTACTATGAATGCTAGGTCTCATACTTAAAGCATCGACAATAACAAATAAAATTATTATCCTAGTTTAGTAGTAAGTAAAAGTTTAACTATTATTTTTAGAAAAAAAAGAGTAAAAGACTTACCTATCTTACGTTGATTGGAAATCTCTATCTTTACTAGAAAGAATGAATTCGCAACATAATTTGGAAGTTGAAGAATTTTCCAAAGTACTTTTAAGAAAAATTTGTTAGTCTCAATGTTTATCAAATCAAAAGATAACAACATTAAATGCATACTATAATCGTAAAAATTATAGTGAGAATCATATTGAAGGCCTACTTTGAATAAAAAACAACTTATATCTTCTCATGAATCAAGTTAGTCTATAACTTGAGAGTTGGAGCTTATAAGGAATTTTACAAAACATTTACTTATGACTTAGACTAAAATTTAAAAAGAAACATATTAAATATAAGGCTAAAGTTGGATAAAATACTAGTCTCTTGGTAAAAAATAGTAATATTTAAGTTCTATGGCATATTTAGATATGATTATCTTTTAATATATGCATATTTAGACAAAACCATGTCTAATATAAGTTTTAGATCTTTGTACAAGCTAATTTTTTTTCTTATGGGAGTATACTCAAATTCCAAATGATTAAAAGCTATCCTACTAGGAAATTAGATGTCTATATAGGTTGAAATTTACAAATTTCACCAAGTTTGGGTTAACTACGAGACTTACTTTCAGGATAAATAACTTTCTTTGTAGATAGAATCAGGTCATGATGATAACTAAAGAGTTGTAGACAATAAAAAGTTCTATAATTCATATCCCTATGATGGATTACCAAATCTAAATGTAAAATCATAAAAAATAGGGCTCAAAGTTGGCTACTACATAATTTTATGCATATTGCTGCAAAATTTGCATTCAGGGTCACTTTAGAACTCAAATAACTTGCTAAATATTCAAAATTTAAAAAATATGTGTCTACTAAAAATTGTAGATATTTATGAGGACTAAAACTTTTGTTTTTACACCATCCTCAAAATATGAATCCGTAATCAGTTACATTACTTGAAGAATAGTTGTTTGAGAGGATTTTTATGGTGAAGCATATGCCATAGCTAGACTACTTTAAAGTGCCTCTTCTATATAGCCTATTACATAAATAAAGACTTAATATGCTTAAACTTGAAATTTTTATAAAATAAAAAAAAGCTATGATTTACTATAAAATAAATTTTAAAAGCTTTTTTACTATAACATCTTGTTTGCATAGCCAAGTCCATGCTATAATCCAAATTCAGAGAAGAACAAATTGGATCAATTCGAGTCAATCAATTGTGGATATAAGGATGTCTAAAGTACGAGAAATGCAGCTACAATATTCATTTGTAGTGATGTGCCTTTTAGATTGTGATTGTTCTACGGTGTTCGCCTTTATACACTAATATCATATAATTGAAAACTCGGAGCGTAGCCAAGCTCTGATACCAATGTTACGAAGTGGAACACGTGGCAGATCTAGAAAATCAAATCAAAATCATAAACAAAAAACTTACTGAAAAAATCTAACAAATCAAACATCTCAACTATTAAATACAAACAACATTATAATAGATAAGAGGATTTGAATAACTCAATAGATTGAGAAAGACAAGAGAAAGACATACGATTGGGCCCAACCTCCCTCATGGCAAAAGCCATGGTTTGCCATCCTTAATTATATATTATAGTTTTACATGGATTTTTGCATTTATATCTTACATATAGTTACAAAGAAAGTACAATTATATATTATAGTTTTACATGGATATTTGCATTCATAACTTACATATAGTTACAAAGAAAGTACAAATATCAATTGAGATACATAGTTTTAAGAGATAAGAGATATCCAATAACATGCTACAGTTGTAGAAAATAATGTGCTCTGAATCTTAACCTTTTGACATCACCATCACGTCTGAATCATGCAAAAACTCCCAAAATCACTCTTGAATATCTGAATTTTGTTTTGGATATTGAGGGAGCAACAAAAAAACTGAGTTTTCACCCTCTTCTCCTGTTTTGCGCACGATCCTCTTATTTTTATAAAGAAAGCTAGAAAATCCCTCTAAAACTTAACCACATTAAAAAAATAGCAAGGTATTCCATAAAGAAATCTTATTTCAATAAAATCATATCTTAAATCTCATATTCTAAAATAATCTATATTAAAAATAAATAAATTAATAGTACTAAGAACAATGATCTAATTATCACTAAAAAAAATTAAACTTATAACTTATAAATAGAATAATAATTTTAATAATACAATATCATATAAATACATAATATTATATATTATACTTAAGATAACTAATTATAATTATAAAATTTATGCTTGGACTTACGCTAACTCCTACCTAGAGCCACTGCTACCTGCTCTACACATTAATTGAAGCATTCAAAATTGTTAGAAAATAATAAGATAAAACCCACAAAAGTGAATACCTAGCAGTCTTTAGCTACAAAATAATTAAATAGGTTGGAACTCTGTCTTAACTTTAATTTTATACGAGTGCACTCTAAACTCATAAACATCCATTAATTTAAATATGTATTTTGCAGAATTACTTGTTGTGGAATCACCCATGTGCACATTAAATTAACATGATGCCCGAAAAGGACATGCGTCCTTGTCAACCTCTCACACAAGGAATTCACCTTATGTACGAGCCCCGCCAAATACATATAGTTTTACTGAATCCACCGTAAAACCTCACGGAATCCACCGTAGAATATGTCTCTAGTTTTACAGAATCCATCGAAAAACCTCACTGAATCCACTATGGAATATGCCTCTTGGCATCAGTCACCTTGTGAGAGCTTAGTAGGTTCTTGGGTATTGAGATAGGACCTGAAGCTAATGCCTTGTTTTCCTTGGGTCACAATATGCTTAGCTCCCTCCTTACACGCTTGAGTACAAATTATTGAAGGAAAATTTATGGTTAAATGGAAAAGTATGTAACTTTTTATAGACAAGGTGATAGGATTCCTTTTTTAGTAGGAGTTCCTACTCCAGTTGTCCTAGGTCAGGTAGATGGGTCATACCATCACTTAGGATGGTTCCTTTGATATTTCTCTTTCACCAGTCTATGTTGGAGCAATTGGTTAGTGACTAGCTCTAGATCTTTGTCAGATTATACTTGATCTATCCCTCATGGACTTTATGCTTTGATCTAGTCAAGGAGTAGGGTAAGAGCTATGTTTTGTCTTTTATTGTGTATTCCTATTTATAGCACTTTGATACTCTTTATGATTTTTGTTTGTGCAAATCACTTCATGGATTCAACATGGTGAATCACCCTATCCCATTGGTCGCTAATGAGAGCAAACTTTAATGCCAAATTTCAAGCACAAAGGTGGCCCAAGAGCTGTAATAGAGGCATTTTTTGTGAAAAATGAAGAGTCACAAATTAAGGAGCTAGAGTTTTCCTAGATGCATTTTGACACTAGAAATCAAACGCAAGTGTCTATTTTTTTATTGGAGTTTGTTTGATCCCTCATTTAATGGTCACAAGGTTTAGAATTATGAAGTAGCTACTGGATCTGGAAGTTGAAAGGCATGTGATGGAGGCTACCATGATAGATTTTGATGCCAAAAAGCAGCCGTATGTTAAGTCGGATCGCAATTCTAAGGGTGTTTGCCCCTTCGATCGGAAACCACATGCAGCCAAGCGTGAATATACAAAATGCAAACTTGATAATTTAGAAGTCAAAGCTTAATCAAATTTAAGAGAAAAAAAAGTAAAAAATCATAGGATGTTGTGATGCTGCGTGTCCACCACTGCGAACCTAAGGGCAGAGTTTTTCACCAGGAATTTGAACTCATTGGTCGATACCATTAGGAATTTGTTTTCTGTTGTGTGCGCCTTTTTGTTTGTCATTCAGTTTGGACTGTTGGTTTGAAAATTTGATTGCTTGGTTCCATCCTAAATTTTTTGTATTCGTTGAGTAGTACTTAGGTGCAAATAAACCTTGTGTATGTCTGTGTGTGGGGTATCTCATATGAGTGCTTGTTCTAATGTTGAAGATATTGCAACTGAGCTTGGATCGATTGGAATGAGAGTTCATATCTTGATAAATTAAACTTATCATCTTGCTAAGTATTTCAATACTTCTTTTTGAAAGCAAGATAAAAGACATTTCTTGGAGGTTTCAAGGATGAAGGGGACTACAGAGAAGGCCTAAAAATGATAGAGATATAGATAAGGAGAGACTGCAACATTGCGAGCATGGCTTCATACTAACTAAAGTTTAAAAAAGCACATGTTATCATGGCAATAGGCCACAACATTGCTAAATCTCATGATTTTCGCATAATAAGGCTGATATTTAATGGGTCCAATGTTTTTGATGGAGAATAATTATTCATTACTACGTACTTCCTTACAAGCTAGGAGATCATTTGGATTAATACTTGCAAAAAGTTGAAGTAATTGCACCTTTCTTGAAGTGCACTCATGAAGTAGAAAAATAGCACAACATTGATAACATTGTATCTAGGATGGCTATACATGCAATAAATTTATCCAAGTTATATTTATCAAAGAGTCATGGGAGGAGGCTTTTGGCATGGTGCTAAAGGAAGGAAGAGAGCTTCATGGATTGGAACTATACTCAAGGAGAACTAGGGAGGCGTCAAAGTTGCTAGGTTGGCCTTCTAAGGTAGCATCAAGCATTAATCATGAACGAAGGGAAAACTTGTGCCTTCTAGAGGAGGGCAAGTGCACAACAAAGAGGGTGACATTTTGCAATCAAATCGTATGGAGGGAGAGAAGACCATCACTTTTCCCCTTTCAAGCTAACACTTTGTGCGTACAAAATCTTCCATCAATACGATGTCGAACTCGATGAATTTGCTATTGCCAATTTCATTTAAAGGGCTGATTGTCTTCTGTAGTTGGGGGATTTGCAATTATTTCATTCTAGCGCCATTGTCTTGGAGAGGAAACAAACCATCAACCTTGGGGGCGAGATCTCTGTTATTTGTGCTGGGAGGTGGGGCTCGAGATAGATATCAAGTGGGGCTTTTTGGACTGATGTACACATTAGTAGTTAAGGAGCCGACGTGTATATCAAAGGCAATTTAACCCTTAAGGGTTAAAGTTTGGCCATGCATGTATGGCCATGCATGCGAGTACAGGCTGGTGGGCCCCCCAAACTCCCCTTTTGGAAGTGTCCTCTCTCTCTCTCTCTCTCTCTCCCCCCCGTTGATCCATCCATCCATGGAGGAGGAGAAACATGTAATCAAAGTTTCTCTCCTCTCTCTCTCTCTCTCTCTCTCTCTCTCTCCGTTGGAGCTTCCTTGCTTCTCTCTCTCTCCCTGCTGATCCATCCATCCATGGATCGATTAAGCAAGCCATAAGGCTAATTTGGCTCTCGAGCTGCCATGACAACATGAAGAGACATGATGAGATGCTGTCTATTGATCATGCATCTCATTCGATGGCTACAAGAAAATCAAGCATCTCCATCAGTGACAAAAGGAAAGCTTACGAATAAAAGAAGACAACAATGAATGTTCGACGACGCATCCAACTGGAGGAGGAGCAACATGTAATCATAGTTTCTCTCCTCTCTCTCTCTCTCTCTCTCACCGTTGGAGCTTCCTTTCTTCTCTCTCTCTCTCTCTCAACGTTGGGGCTTCCTTGCTGTTGAGGCCTCCTCTTCCTTGCGCCTTTCCCTCGCACACCGACTACCATGAAAAAGATGTATAGTTTCATGAAGAAGAAGAAGGAGAAGCTGCCTCCTTTGATAGCCAAAGATACCATGGAATGGGTAAGTGAACAACCGTGCTTTGACATGGCTTCATTACATGGAATAACCAGATTACAGCTTCTAATCCTACTCGATAGTTTTCTCCCTGATTGCGAGGCTTGCTCCTTCACAGCTTGGCTTCCCTTCACAGCAATTATCGTGATGAAGTTTGGTAATTCTAGTTCTTGCTTGAGGCTCCTAGTGCATACTCACCTCTAAAGATTGATGTCATAGCTCAGCGATTTATACACGGACACTGTGAAGTTTTGAATATGAATAATCTCTGCGTATGCAGATAAATAGGTGAGGAGATATTGAAAAAGAGAAGATCCATAACCTCAAGGCAGATTTCCCGATAGATTTCTCTTGGTAAGAACGTTAAGTTGAATCGGTACTTGTACTTTGATAGCATTATATATATATATATAATTCTCATCAAGTTGCAAATGATGTGGACATTTCGAGTATAGACGATGCCATGCTCAAAATTCAAAAGATTCATTCAAGGAAATCATAATACTTGTGATCTGATCATTTGGTGTCATTTGGAAAACTCTCTGAAGCGTTCATTAATGTTTTATATTTTAGCATTTGATCTACTCCTCCCCTTTAAGAAGGGTGGGGGGACGTTTACTAAATATGCAAACCTCTTGTCTATAAACTTACTCTGAATAAAAACATATCCTTCCAGCTAGCATGTGAATATCTTGATACCCTTCTGTGAAAAAATGACAAAGGCTACAACTCTAAAAACTTGTTGGTTGGAATTTTAGCTTGCAAATAGATATGTCTACATAAATGCTTAGCAAGCTAAATATGTATCTCTTTAAATATATACAATTTATCATATACAAGGAAATCAAAATTGTTAAACTTTTAGAGATGATATGCAATTTCTCTTAAAAGTAATAAGGGTGTTAGTAGTAAGGGTGCAGCTTTGGAAATTAGCATAGAGAGAAGTGATCTTGTGGCAAAAGACTTAAAAAAATATCTATATCTCATCAAGTAGTAGATGGAAAAAGTATTTTCAAGCATTTGCAAGTATTTAATAATTAAGTGTTCATTAAGAAAGACTTTGAGCTCAACTTTGTTCATCACTATTGATGGTAGCATAAAGATTGATGAGAAAATGAAGTGTTTGGATAGATCCTTGTAGACAAGTTTACTTGGATGCCTCTTGATTCATTATATAAGTGCAAGTTGATTTGGGAACATTGAAGATTATTGGTATTGTAAAATTGTGGTATCAAAGCTTACAATACTAGTTTAGGATTCAAGTCTAGGAATTAGTAGGGGCTTTAAGTTGGGAGAAAAATGAGGAACATGTATGGTTTCATGACAATAAGGGCCTCTGTAGTAAGGATGCAACTTTTGGAAATTAGTCTAGAGAGGATCAACCTAATAGCTCTCCATTTCTCATGAAGTAGTAGATGGAAAAAGTGTTTTCAAGCATTTTGGAGTGTCTTATAATAAAGCATTTTGTGATAAAGGCATTTAACACAACTTTTCCCTTCACTAAAGGTGGTTGCATGAAGATATACAAGAAAACAAAATGTTTCGATTGATCCTTGTGGAAGAACGTACTTGAATACATTTTGATTATATGCATAAGTGTGAGTTGATTTGGAAGCATGACAAAAGGATTGGGCATTGTGATATTGTGGTGTTATGGCTCGCAATATTGGGTTAGGATAAAAACCTAGAGAACTTACTAGGTTTTTAAGTTGGAGACAAACTAGCAACATTTAGCATTTATCTTTTAGTGAGGTTTAGCATTTTCCAAGGGAAATTGATCATGATCATATGATTTCCTATAATTATGATTTTTGGAGTTTCCATAAACTAAGCATACTAGGTTTTTAAGTTGGAGACAAACTAGCAACGTTTTGCATTTATATTTTAATATTCTCATAAAGAAACTATAAGTCCTCCTTAAGTTCCTGTACACACTTTAGTGCGAATAACCCTTAAAAAAAGAATAAGGTCTATTTACTTTTAATTACATAAACAAACCTAATGTTTTAAAACCTTAGCTACCCTTTTGGAAGTGGATAGTGTGTGATAACCTTTACAAATTGGAAGTTTGCTAGTAAGTGGCATCGTGATCAAGATATTCGAGTCATTAATATCGCTAGTTTATTGAGCCGTCACCATGAGCTTATCAAATATGTAGATAATGATGCTTCTCTTGGTACCTTTACACACGTGTTGGAGGATTCACTACAAGTTACATTGCTACAATAAACAGATGTAGAGTTGTTATTGTCTAATGGGTTGCCATCTAGACTACTAAATTAATTACACATTCTAGAGATAGATAACTCATGACTAGTCTTGAGTCAAATATTTGTTAAGTCCAAACAGGATCCCAAAACCATATGATTGAAAAAATCTTCAAATGGTTAAATGTAGCACAAGGGTAGAGATGTTGGCACAATGGGTCAATGTGGAAATGAGCTAAGAATCATTTCCCTTGGGTTCTTTGATAGTCAATGTCATAAAAAGATTTGTCCATCTTATGTGCCAAGTAACCAAAATGTCAATCAACTTGAAGCCTTCCATACTTCTTCCTCCTCACATGCCTTGTCTAATTTGCCTTGCATTGTGACCTTGATTTTTTTAGGAGGCTTTGGGAAAGAGGGGAGCTTCCTCACTTGTGCTTTAGTCCTCAAAACTTTCTTGCGACAACCTGCCTCAAAGAATGGATGTGCCCTAACTAGTGAATTCCCAAAACCATCCTTCACAGGTTGCAAGCTAATAAGTGGATGTGGTAGTTGCCACTTCAACACCTTTGCTTGTTGGACAATCATCTAAATTTGAAGAGCAAGATGTCAAACCATCTCTAGTAGTTCCACATCACCATATGCCAAGCACACATTATTTTAAGACAACCATAATATTTATAGGTGGTCAAAGCTAAGAATGATCATACCCAACACTTACCACACTGGAAGAGTGTCTCATCAACAATTTGGAGTATTTGTGCAATCTTGTCCTCATTTGATGTCATCGATGAGGCTAATAATAAACCTCCAATAATCAATGAATACTAGCTTGCAACAATTTAACAATGATAGATTAGAGTTATTTGTACATGCACCAACCCCACGGGGAGACATGGGAAGTGGGTCCTCAACATCGGTTGGATCCATGTGGCATAAGAATCCATGACCTATCAAAATTCTCGAATCACAATAACTTAGCAACTTAGATTGTAAAAATCACAATAAGGAACTTCTAGCAACAACAAAATGACTCACATGGTACATCTTTGTTGGACAAGTCGTACAAGTCCATGGATGCCTTGATGACGTGGGAAAAATTTGAACCACTGATCATCAACACCTTTGCTTAGTGCTTGCAAAGTTTGTAACACATGGCCCACTCACATGAGCAACATGCCCACTCGCAATTTTCATTCTCAACTTTGTGCCACAAATTGGTTCTACTTTGGCTCTTCACCAAGGCAACCTTGTGATCAACATCCAAGAACCTTACATTATCATCTGGGATTCCTTTGGTGCATTGCATCGAGCTTGCAACAACATCCAAGATATTAAAGTTTTTTTTTTGAACCAGGCCTCCTTCAACATATCCTGATATCAATAATACAAATGACAAGGGCCCAATAGCTTTTGTAGAAGCCAATCTACCCTCCGACCATGAGTTGTCTTATGTCCAGTAAGAAATGGTGATTTTAGAATCCCATGATAGGACTCGATGCTACCATTTGTCTCTTGATTTGAGTGTGGAAAATTTCGAGCTGCTCGAATTCACATGCCTTGGAAAGTAAACAATACAAATTAGGCAAATAAGAGAGGGAAAAGAATTAACTAGGCCACAAATCATTACCTATTGATGTCATCCACTAGTCCTTAAAGTACTTAACAAAGTCCTCCTCCTCCCTATACGTATGTAAAAAGTATTTTACCAGATCTCTAGCTTCTTGCTCTGTATTCATGTGATCGATGTGCACTTGGCTTTGCATGTTCATTATCTAGCCTAGCGCCCTAAACATGTCCGCCCGTTTTGAGGTATCAGAAACCTTCTTGATCAAGTTCTTTAACCAAGCCCATTGGACATGCCAAATGCAAAGGTATATTGGCATGCCAAAGACCTCCCTATTGCAAAAGAACAAAATATAATGAACCTCCAATCCCATGCACAATGTAACATAAAAGTGCCATAAATAAACAATTAATATGGAGGAATGCTTTATAGATGGCTTACCTGATTTCTGCAAGCGCATCATCTACCATAAATGCATTAGGCTGCCATGATTTTTTTGCATCAAACATTCGATCCCGAAAGGCCAGTAGCCATGCTTGAATGTCAACCATGGTGCTCGAAGATGTAATGACCCATGCAACAGGGATGCCATTATGATGAGAGTCAAACACCAAGATGGTGTATCTTGTTAATATTAATAAACTTTTTTCAATGAACATAAAAATTAGTGTAAATTTTTTTTCTAATACTATACCTTAGATTTGTTAGTTCCAAATGTGGCATCCATTGCCAACAACCCATCGTTCCCATGTACTTTTGCCATCTCTAGTTGCCAGTCACTTTGCACACCGAGTGCAAATGCATTCCCTTTTGCCTCATCAAAGAGCTGATGAAAAAAGGTTTGGCTCTTATTGGTAAGGATCCAATTGTGCACGCTGCATGTATCATCCTGGTCCGTTTGCAAAGTGACATCTTTCAGGTTGCTTGAAATATTTAAAATATCCCGCAATGTAAGAAAAGTATATCTTGTGGTCTTCAAGATACCGTCTTTGGCACCCCTTTGCACTAAGTGTATATCTTGTTGCAAAACTTGTTGCGGGGTATACCCTTTGTGAAGCATGTCACAGATCCTTGATTTCATCCTCACTGACAGCCATGATGCAAAGGCCATCCTTGCATTGGACTATCCAGTGTATAGTGCACCATGACACACATTTCCTTTTGCATCAACATGCTCGTATTGTATATAATTCAAACGGCAAATTGTGGGCCAAAGATATAGTTGCATAGCCACGAAGTGGCATTGACAACCCACAGCATAGGTTTGGGACTCAACCCTTTGTTTGCCGGCCTTGTTTTGGATTTTCATGGATGGTGGGTTATCATGAGCATCAATTGGACCAAAGTTACACCAAAACCTATAGAATAAAAATAAAATATAACATTCAATGGTATTGCACAAAGTACTTTAGATTGATTAGAGTGTGCCACTTTCGACTTTTAAAATATGGATTTACCCAATAAGCTGCATATGACTATCTCGCATCGGACGTAGAAGTTTGTCTAGTGCATTCTTTGAGGTCCATTGCTTGGGAAATCCAATTGGAGCATCCTTTCTTTGAGATTCACCGCATATGAAATCATCCAATCGGTCCCATGGAATGAACGTGATGTTCTGGATGTCAAATTTTGATGACGAATTTAATGTCTTCCATTGAAGATTTGAGGCATCAAAGGGACCGGATGGAGGATTTTGGACATAATTTTTTTGATTGGAAATAGTAGATGTGGAATGGTTAACATTGACGGGAATCATGGTGAAAGGTAGAAATGGCAACTTTAGAAAATAGTAAAAATGTGTATTCTGTTACGTGTGGGTAGCTTTGTTATATTGCTAAATAAATGGGTAGAAATGGTAGCTTGATGGATGACTATTAGAAAGAGAAATGGAGAAGGGGGAAATGGAGGAGGAGGGTGCTGTCTTGAGAGAAGAGGAAGGAGAGCAGATCACTCTTTTGAGAAATCCAACTAGTGTTGTTAGGGGAGCCAAAATGGAGGAGTGATTCATTTTTGAAACGTTAGTTTTTAAACGGAGGAGTAACGACTCAATTAATAGAGGAGGGAGAGTGGGGGGTAGAATCGTAGCTGCAAGTTGCAGGCTGTAGCACTGTCAAAAGTAGACCCCATGGGCCATGGATGCAAGCTTGATGTTGTCTAGCTGCCATCCTATAGTTAATCTCAGATTTACTCTAAATGTAAAGAAAAGAATGGTTCGCCACTGTGGGGCCCGTTTGCGGCCTTTTCATCTTACGTGCACAAAAGACAAGAAACCCCACTTGAAATATATCCTGAGGCTGGCATATTTCTAATGAGGGTAGCTTGTCAAAGGCAAGAAGACGGCCTGCTTGATGCAAAGTGGATGGCTTATGATGTATTGATGGCAGTGATTGCAACCAAGCTTGGAAGAATTATGAGGTGGTAATGGCGATTGTCTAAAACGCAGGGTAGCATATAAAAAAGATTTAAGGATTTTAAGTTTTAAAAAAAAACACTTGAGTAAAGATTTTTGAAAAGTTTAAATGATGCAAAAGCAAGAAATCTTTAGGCTTTTTGGGAAAGCCAAAATCATAGAGAATGAGAGTGTATGTAAAAAACCATATAAAACTATATAAAGGGATGTAAGTGGAGGTCTTGGGGTACCCTATTCCTTGTAGAGGCTTCTTGAATCTTGATAAGAGGCCCTTGCCTTACACTTCTTCTTAAAAAGTTTCTCGTATCTTGAGAGGAGAGGAAAAAGGCTTAAAGCATCCCTGTGACGAGTGACATTTGCAAACTTTTGCACGTATTTCGTGCGACATCTAGTGAACTTGATATGAAAGTGTCACTTCCGATCATTGAGATGGGAGATCCACCTTTATCATCGACTATTTATTTGTTTTTACAAACTCTTTCTTCAGCCATTATGATGCAAAATCAGCAGATTCAATTATCCATGCAACATCAATAGTAGTTGTATCATCAGCAAGCAATTGGATCAACAATGACTACTGCATCAAGAACCAAAGCATACGCATGGTGTGACTAAAGCGATCAAGGCTGTGGTTAGTGAGTAAAAATTATTTGATGGCTAAAAAAATTTAGCCTACATTAAAGCCTTTGAAAGCCATATGCACTTCTTCGGAGTTCCGACCAACTAGAGCAATTATTTCTTATGGCTTGTCACACCTACTTTGTGGGTTAGAGTGACAGATATGTTTGTACAAGGCTCTACTTGGGATGCTTTCAAGAAAGCACTCAAAGATGAATATTTTCTGGAGGATTATGGTATTGCTAAGTGAAAGACATTCAGAGAGTGGGTTTATCAGCCCAACAAAGGACTTGTTACTCCTGAATTGTTGCGGGAGTTTGAAGAGCGATACAACCAGTTGGATGCACTAGAGCAAAGAGCTCTGAACTTAGAGAAGGTGGAGTTATTCTTATAGGCAACTCCACTTTCAAGATAAGTTGAGAGCTTCTAGAGGATCATATGCAGCCTACGGGATTGAAGATGAATTGGCAAGATACTGTCGATGCGGTTTCTACATTGACAAAGAGGTGATGATGAAAGGCTCGCTTGCAAAAAAGGATGCAGTCACCACCAGCGATGTCTTCTCCTACCACAACCTCTCCTAATTCTCCTATTGCGTCATCCACTACTTCTCCTATTTCTATGCATGCGTCTATGCTTATGCCTATTCCTATTGCGGTTGTCATACCAACTGCTCTTCTTATGTGATGCGAGAGGTGGTAAGAGAAGTTGCTGCCTATGGCCTTCATTTAGAGTAGTTACCAAAGAATAAATCTCCTTTATGGTCCTATGCACTACACGCAGAGAAAAAGGGGAAAGCTTCAACATCCAAACTTTCAGCCATAGGTGATAAGATTAGGAAAGGGACTTGATGGGATGATGGAGTTGATGTCTTTTCTATCTATGCTTATATGGTCCTATGCACTGCACATAGAGAAAAAGGGGAAAGCTTCAACATCCAAACTCTCAGCCATAGGTGATAAGATTAGGAAAGGGACTGGATGGGATGATCAAGTTGATGTCTTTTCTATCTATGCTTATATGGTGAAATCTCAAGGATTTGAAGTACTTGTTGAGAAAAAGCAAAAAAGAGATAATGATTACATCTTGAAGGTTCTAAGAGGGTGACTAGGAGGAGTGATCCAGTTTCTCAGCCTTCTTCTTTAGGACCAGAGCAGAGTATGGCTGATGTTCAAAGGCCAAAATTATAGGAAGATTAGAAAACCCCGAAGACAGAGGATCTGATGACAAAAAGACAACGTGTATTCAAGCTACTTTTTGACATTGAGATGACTACGGACTTGAAGAAGGTACTTGAGGATCGGATTCTTAACTACAAAATTGAAATCACTCTTGGAGCTGAGGCTATTATCTATGGCTTGCAGATTGAGGAGATTGATTCTAATGATGAGATTGCTGAGGAGTCTATGGATGGAGTTTTATTTATGCAGCCCAATAAGAATTTATAGCCTTTACTTTAGCCTGTATAGTATGCAAAGAGTGATGATGTGCTTAGATTGGTGCCTCGTAGTCATTTTTCTTACAGTCATTGGGCTCATGTGACTACGAAGACGGTAGTCAAGCTTGGTGAGATGGAGACCCCTTATGTTGCTCTTTTGGATCACGGCTCCGAGATTAATGCCATAGTGCGTAGATTGTATGATACTCATAGATGGCCAGTTGATGTAGATCATGGTTGGTGCATGCGTGTGGCCAACAACATTGCAAGAGGGATTTGTATGGTGCTTGTCCGAACTTGAAGATTTTGTCATGAAGAGGACAAGAGAGAGAGAGAAGAAGAAGAGAGAGTGTGTGTAGAAGAGAGAGAAAGACTACAGGAAGAGAGAGAAAGAGAGTGATGAGGAGAGAGAATACTAGAAAAGGAGAGAGAAAGATAGAAAGAGAGAGAAAGAAGCCATGAAACCTTGGAGAGAGAGGAAGATGAAAGAAGACTAGTATTATAATCTGATGATCCAAAATCAAGTCCCTAACACCTTATATACCAACCAGTGTAGCTAGTATTTTCCCATTATTAAATCTCCCCTCTCTTACATTCTATCCCCACCCAAAGGTTTTTTTTCTCAAAAACAATTTGGGCACTTAAGATAACTGGGCAGGAGCAGATCAGAGTACTACTCTGCTGCATTATTACAGGGGCATACTAATGAATGAAGAGGTATTATTGCGTATGATGGGTCATTGGGGTATGTACGATACATGGGCCTTATGGGAAATTATAAAAAATGAAAATTGACCCAAATATCTTGAGTAAATGTGAGGTGCAGATAGTGGATAACAAATTGTTTATTACAGGGCCCTGCTATAGTAAATCTGTCATAACTTTCTATAGAAGAATCTGATTGGGGTGTGCCATAGGTCAAAATGGAGCTCTCAAGGAGTACTTTCAGCCCATGTATGATGTCCATTGATATCCATAGAATAAAGTAAAATCTACTTTGAAAAATAGAGTTGTCTTTGCAGTCAATCTAAGAGAAAACAAGGCCATAGTTAGCTAGATTTTAGTCAAATCTGCTTCTAATAGGTATGAAAACTCTTCAAAACTAAAGCTAGCCTCCAAGAAGCTTCCTCAAGTGGTAAACCTCGTAACTTAATCAAGTATTCCATGATGGAGCGAGAGCGAAGCTTCTTTTCCCTTTGTCCTATGACTTGCTCGGGTATGTATTGAATGATGCCTTCTTCATCTATCGGTGGTAGCTCATCAACATAATCCATTGATGATCCAATGAAGGGCTTCAATTAACTCACATGGTAGACATTATGAATCCTTGTGGATGGGGGAAATGCCAACCGATATGCCAAGTCTCCCACTCTTTTGACAATCCGGTATGGCCCATAGAACCTGTGAGCTAACTTATTGCTGGACCCATCCTTAAGGGTGACATATCTGGACTTGGGCACATTCAAAAGCACCAAATCCCCTTCTTGGAACTCAACATCCCTTCTTTTGTCATTAGCATAAAGATTCATTTGATCCTGAGCTTTCTTCAAGTTGACTTTACACTACTAAAGTAAGGCTTGCATTCTATCCAACTCCTCCTTGCTTTGTGGGTTTATTTTATCATTGAAGATAACCATGGGAAGGGGCACCTTATAGCCATAAAATGCCTCAAAAGGTGAAAATCCAATGCTAGAGTGTGTAGAGTTAATATAGGCAAACTCAACCAAATGCAACCATGAGTCGCAAGCATGCTGGACATCATAACAGAAATGCCTCAAGTAAGTTTCCAGCCACTTGTTAACCCTCTCTATTTGGCCATCGGTCTGTGGATGGTAAGTAGTGGAAGGGGCTAATCGGGTGCCCATAGAGCTGAAAACTTCCTGGCAAAAGTTACTCATGAACTTAGTATCCCAGTCATGCACAATGACTTGTGGTAAGCCATGTAATCTGAAAACATGTTCCATGAATTGGCTAGCTACTTGAGAAGCATTATATTGAGTCTTTGTAGGAATGAAATGGGCTGCCTTCGTGAGTCTTTCCACAACTAGATAGATGCTGTCCCATCCCTTTTTGGTCACCGATAGGCTGGTAATGAAGTCCATAGTAATGTGTATCCATTTTCCTTCAGGCATAAGCAATGACTGTAGTAAACTAGCTGGTTTTAAGGTGTTGTCCTTGTTTTGCTTACATGGCACACAGATCAAGACAAAATCTTTTATATCCTTCCATAAACCCTTCCATTGAAAGCTTTTAGCAATCTTGTCATAGGTTCTAAATATACCCAAATGACCAATTGTAGGTGAGGAATGCATCTCTTTCATGAGCTTTTGCTTGAACGAGAAGTGTATGGGATGGCAGTCCTGCCCTAAAACCATAAGAGACCGTTCTTAAGCTGATATGGAGAGTTTTCTTCCACATGCCCTTGCTGTAATTTCTAGAAAATGTGGCTGAAATCAACATCTAACTATTAACCCCAAGTCAAGATGACGAAGCCAAGATGGCGAAAAATGGAGAAAAAGCAAAGGAAGATGAAGAAAAAGCAAAGATATGCAAGCGGCCTCTAAAGATGAACTGGGGCAAAAAGCGCAACCTTAAAAGTAAAGGCACCTCAAAAAACCCGAAAAATCCCTGTAAAAGAGCGCTAGGCTCCCTCCTGTGCCCATTATAAAACATTAGACGGGTGTAGGCTAGAGGCACGGGGCTAAAAGAGAAAAATGGAAAAAGGACCTTGCCACAATGGCCGGTCATGTAAAAAAGGGATGGGTGCCCATGGGATTTTAGGGTTTGTATATATAAAGTTCAAAAAGTGAATAAGAGATCATTCTTTGATGTGTGGCAAAAGGAGTCTTCTTCTTCTTCTCTCCTTCTCACATTCTTGCTTGTGTGTGCTCTTGAGAGAGGGAGTGTGAGAGTGTGAGGGAGTGAGTGTGTGTGAGAGTGAGGGATCAAGAGGGTGAAGCTCTTCACCATCTCCTCTTCTTCTTCTTCTCTTCCGTTCTCTCTTCTTGTACGCGTGGATATGGAGGATGGAGCTTGGAGGTGGAGGAGGCTTGAGGATGCTTGAGCTAGCATCTAGGATCGTGGAGCTACTGGTGTGTGGAAGAGAGGAGGCAACCCATATTGGCACTAAGGTAAGCTCACTACACCCATAGGATCAACGGCGCGTCGGCTAGGTGAGAGATAGCCATTAGAGCTTGCTTGGAACGCTTGAAACAATAAGCGGTCTGTGGGTCTTGGCGGTTGAGTGAAAGCTCCCACATTTTGGTTCCGTTGCCGGGACCAACAGAATTCAAGCTTGAGAACTTGCGCGCCTCATATCGAGCATCGAAGTAAGGGATTCATCCCCGAAACGGAGCTTGAGATAGGTAGGAAGTTTGGGTGTTTTTTATCTTCAAAAAAAGTAAGTATTTTGGGTTATTTTGTTTGTTTGATGATTAGGAAACATGGAGAAATCAGTTCAGTATTTTGCTTTCGATTCGTGTCGCATTTAGAGTAGGATAGGATTAGGAAATCGCACCGAAGAAGGGTAGGGTTTACTGTTGCAAAACAGGGCAAACATGGCAAAAAATCGTGTAAAAATGGCAAAAAGCTCGCTTGCGATGCTTAAGAGTAGTAAGTGAGTGATTCGAGGCATCAACACCATACTCGAGAAGGGGTGTAAGAGCCAAAAGTCCAAGGAAACACTCATTTGCAACAGTTCAGTGTGAAAGAGAGAGAGAGAGAGAGAGAGCTACCGACCGATTCAATTCAATCGCACCAACGACGAGCCCACCACTCCATTCAGGTATATGAATCCCTTCTCTTACTTCCCTAGGTTGGATCTGGAAGGTTATGCCTGGTATGATTGTGTGAAGCACCAGAAACGATTGAAATCGAGTTTCTACTGTTTACATGCGCCGCACTCGACCCGTCCGAGTGACTACTCCTCGGCCAAGTTCCAGAATCGGACGTCGGCCACGTGTCAAATTTGGCCCATCCGACCAAAACCCTAATTGGCCCATGCGAGTCAATAATTCGGACCGTGGACAAACTCAGCCCTCGGCCATGTGTCAAATTTGGCCCTCGGCCCACTTGCCTCGGCCTATCCGAACAACCTTGTCCAAGTCAATCGCTTGGCCCATCCGAGTGACTCCGTCCGAGTCCACCCTGTCCAAGTCCCCGGATTCGGCCCTCGGCCCATGCGCCTCGCCCCATCCGAGTAACCCATTCGGACCCTGCAATTCAGACCAGTTGGGCTGAGTGTAGATTTTTGCCAGATCTTTAGAAAATTGACCTAACCCGGCTAGGAATCAACAGCTCAGACTGTTGAAAGCCCGTAGGGCGCTCAGAACTTGATTCTGGCATGCGGAAATCGTAGGGCGTCGTTGCTTAACAAGCTAGAAGTGGGCAGTTGCGAGACCTAGAGACTTAGACACGATTCGCTGAGCTGTAAGGCCTGATTGGGCAAAAAATGAACGAGGCAACATCTTAGGGACACCCTAAACCCTGACAAGACGGCCAGGAAGTTGATCAACAAGTCTATTCAGCCCAAAACAATGCTACAGTATGTAAGACGACTAGGAAGTGGTTGCTGCACTCACCCTGAATTTTTGCACTTGAAGTACACTTAAGGAAACTAAAAGCCTGATTGAGCACAAATGCATGAGGAAAGACACATTGAGTGGCCATAAATTGAGGATTGTATTAAATAACGGAAGGAACTCACCCAGATAAACCACTCAAGGAACCCACCAATAGGAGAGAACCCAATACATAGACAAACCATCAATGCTCAGAGGTAGGACCAAGCAAGGGACGCCGACGAAGTGGATTTGACGAGCCTACTGAACTTGATCGATAGCTTGGTGGAGCATGACAACTCGACAATGGCAGAAGAAAGTCCAGACCACCGATATAGCGAGGAATTCGACTTAGGAGCCTTTCCAGATTCAATTCAGCAACTGGTCACTAGTTACGATGCTCATGCTCGGTACGAGAACCGCGGTAGGAGGGTGGATGTGATCATTGCAGATCTAGAAGAGGAAAGAAAGTTGGCCCGCAAGGCATTACAAAGCATGGCTGAGTAAATAGGGATCAATAGGCTAGGAACCAAAGGCAAGGCATGGAGTTGCGAGAGGTGCAGCGGGTACTGAACTTGGCTGGCAGGAATCAAACGGACCATGAGAGGGCACTAGAAGGAGACTTAATGCTGAGTGAGATTCTGATGAAGTGACTAGTCAATAACATAGTTGCAGAGCAAATTGCCACGGCTCTAGCGACATCGTTGCTCACAGGATTGGGAGCAAACCAAGGCTCAAAGAGCCAGGCTAAAATCCCTATTATTGCCAAGCAACTCGATAAGTACCAGCCCCATAACGATCCCTATAGCTTTGTCGAGTTGTTCAAGCAAGTCTGTGAAGCCAACGGCCTCAACGACCTGACTCAACGCTCGCAAGCATTCGGGCTTTGCTTGGGCAACAAGGGTAGGACGTGGTATATGAGCTTAGATAACGCGGAGCGAGCCAACTTCGATAGCCTCAAGGATCTCTTCATTAAGAGATTTGCCGAGCCCGGATACTCCGATAATCTACTAGAACGCTTGATGAATGTCAAGCAGAAAGAGAAGGGGGACATTTGCGACTACGTGACCCATGTACGGAGTCTCTTCAAGAGAATCCCCACTGGAGAGTGACCGACTGAAAGAGCAGTGTCAACTGTATTCATCAGCGGGATTCAGAACAAGGAACTATACAAGGCTTTGGCAGGCAACTCGAGCTTGCAGCGGGATGCGCTAGCCAGGGTCTTTGAGGAGGCCATCCGAGTTGATGATCAGCTGAAGGACCGAAGCTCCAGGAGCACGAACCTAGAGGAGGCCAACTCGCAAAGCTTAAAGAGGTCATCAGCCTCGAGTGAGCAATCAACACCATCAGCCAAGGATAAGGGGAAAACCACTTAAACGAATCAAGACTTGGCTGACGTTAGAATGGAACTAGCCAAGTTGCAAGATATGTTGAGACGACCAGCGCACCCACACATCCAATGCGTGTACTATGGCGGAAACCACTTGCCAGTCGAGTGTCAAGACCCTATGTCACTACCTTGTGCTAACTGCTGTAGGTTCGATCATGACGTCGTGCATTGTAGACTGCCAAGGAGACTTCCATACTCACAACCATATGGCCAACTTACCTAGTGAACAGGCCACAACCATTCTTCGGAAGGGGAGCCCTATTGGCCCTCCCTGCGCCCAACGACATTAAGCCGGCCATTCCTAGGATGGAAATAAATCCTATAGGCATTCCTAGGCTGCCTGGTCCTTACGTAACCCACCCACCGAGTGACGCTCTTGGCCACTATGTGGAAGAATCAAACGAGGAGGAAGCTTACATATGCCCTTACGTTTTGCATGACAACGAGGGAAACGTTGTTCTCATGGACTATCGCCTAGTCCCAATGATGGCGTTAGGTAGAGTATGAGGTAAGGGCCTAGGAGGGCAGGCACAGGACCCAATCACCTGTTGGACCTGTGGCCACCCAAGTCATGTCTCATCACGCTGCCCTGAGAGGAAGTAGCAAAACAGAGATAAGGCTGACCAAAGGTGCACTGAGTGCGGAATCACCTATCTTTTCGTCGATTGCCCAAGGAGAAAACCGTCATCTAGTTCAGCCAATGAGCCATCTGTCCCATTGGGGCTGTTCGGTGTCGAGAACCACGACGGGGAGGCTGCGCCTATCCCCTTGCGGGTCATGACCCGTGCCCAAATGAAGCAGGCTGGCATCACCCTACCAGGACGTAGCAATCTAGATGCAGGCTCGATAGGAAAGAAGAGCCGTAGACGGCGAAAGAGGAAGTCAGAAGCTAAAATCTCACTAAAGACGGAGAGTGTTACAACTTTGTCCACTAGAAAGAAGGTCTCCGACACAGAAGCAGAGACATCAGCCCCTAAGACAGTCGAAAAGGGAAGCACTAAGATAGGGGAATACCCGCAACCGAAGCGAGAATTAAAGGCCATAGAGAATGTGAGAGAATGGGTGAAGAAAGCCCAAGAATGCCTAAAGGACGTTGAGCCCATCATAGAGGATGGGATCAATGACCTCTCCAGCATAAGTACGCCAACCTCACTCCCACAACCGAAGTCAAGAGAAGCAATTGCACCACAAGCGATACCGCTAAGGCCAAGCCTCCGCGCTGCTACAGGGCCACGATTCAGTCACGGCCACTGGCTAGGACAATCCAGGTTAGGAGAGAGATGAACACCCAATGATCTTCTAACCACACTAGTGACTACCCCTGTAACACTCAGCTTAGGAGATCTGCTTAGGCAGCACCCCACCCTATGGCAGGATCTTAAGTAGTGGGTCGAAGGGACACAAGAGCAGGTCATGACAGACCCTTATGACCATGAGGCAGAGACGCAAATACCGAGTTTGACGAGGCACACTGCGCCTAAGTCCTTCCACGTCAATGCCTTTTGGGAAGGCTCCGAGATGCATGCAGTCTTACCGGTCTTAGCCCTAGGCGATACAATGAGGAAGGGAATCGTAGACATGGGGGCCGGGGTTAGTATGCTTAGCCACACAGTGCTTCAGACTTGGGGAAACCCACCTATTGAGACTACTAGGCTTAATGTCACATTAGCAAATGGTATGAGAGTTAAGCCATTCGGGGTACTTAAGAATTGGCGAGTGAAGATCGCATGTGTCCAGTTCTCCGTTGACTTTATAGTTATGAAGGGAGTGGACTACAGCATCCTATTAGGCCGGCCCTGGATGTGCAATGCTAGGGTCATTGAAGATTGGGGTAATGGCTTAATCTTCCTTGGCAATAGGATGGATGCTGTGAGAGTAGAGATGGACACATAGAAGACCTCATCCATTGACTTAGATGCCATCTCTGCTATGCTCAAGGGTAATGATCAGGACAAGAAGTCCTACGGGCCCTTGACCAGGTATATCCCATGCCCAGAGGACGAGCGGGTTTGGATGCATGTCCTTGCTACAATCGACATGCTATTCTCTGATCATGAAGCATATGAGCAAGCCATCAAAACAATCGGCAAAGCTGATGACACACCCTCCGTGCCAGTCTGCATGATGGCAAGAAGCCTTTAAGGGAAGCCGAAGCCCGTCGTCAACTCCCACGTTCCAACCAACAAAAGGGAACTCCAGGAGATAGTGGAATATCTATCGGACAAGCTAACTGGCAATCTAGTTGCAAATCTCAAACCACTCCAGGATCTCTTAGATGAATCCAAGTGGCAATGGACCAGAGTGCATGACTTAAACCTCATGTATAACTGGGCCCTGGTGCCTGACCAACGACCAGGGATAGATCGAGTCCTAGGAGATGGCTAGCAATCTGATGAAGAAAATTCGAATGACAAATACGAAGATTGCCAGTCCTTCATTGATGAGAGTGAGGGTGAGGTAGATACCATGGAATACGACACTGAAGGACAAGAAATAGAGCAAATACGAGCAGACTCCAAGCCGCAGAGAAAGAGTATCTTCTAGAGGGAGCGAGGAGTCATGAGTGTGGAATGTGACCACGCCTGACTAGAACACGTGGGAGCCATAGAACTCAAGCAATCAGGACTAGCCTAGCCAGGAATGACGTCGGTGTTTAGAACTGAATCACCATCTAAATTGCAACCACCAGGAGAGACCACCTCTTCTAGTGAAGGAGGGGGATTCGACTCTGAATTAGAGGTTAGCTCGGATAGTGATCCAGAGATCCCTAGGCCACCCACAACCAAACGCACCAAGGGGGAACTAACGGTCCACCTGAGGCGCAGGCGATTGAGACAGAAAAAGGAAAAACAACCCAGGGAGGCTTGAACGGAAGAACAGTGAAAACCGCAGGATCTCCCTAAATGATTCACGAAATTCAAAAAGGGGGATAGGGTGGTAGTGCTGGTAGGTGCCAAACGTCAAGCACAAACAAGCGAACCAATCGAGGGACCAGTCAGGGTCAAGGAAGCGGACTTAGCCCAAGAAGGGAAACCACCCTGACCAGTCTTCATTGCTGATGACTTGACTAATGAAGAAGAAACGAGTCTTGTCACTCTCTTGCGAGAGTACATAGACGTGTTCGGCTGGTCCTTAGGAGAGCTTAAGGGGGTAGACCCGAGTGTTGTGATCCACAACATACCCATGATGCCGGACACGGTCAAGCAACGACCATACCCTATGAATCCTAAACATGCTCATGCTATCAAGGAGGAAATTGATAAGCTAATGAGAGCAGGATTCATTTATGAAATTGAGCACACGGACTGGGTATCACCCATAGTCATCGTGATGAAGAAAAATGGAAAAATCTGAGTGTGCGTCAATTACAAGAAGGTGAACGCTGCCACCAAGAGGGACAACTATCCGTTGTCATACACTAAGCACATGCTGGAGAGAGTGGCAGGCAAGGAAGCCTACAATTTCTTGGACGGCTTCTCAGGATACAAGTACGTGCAAGTGCACCCTACGGACAGGCATAAGACTGCCTTCGCCACTGAGTGGGGTGTCTTTGCTTACATAGTCATGCCCTTCGGGTTGACTAATGCCCCTGCCACTTTCCAATGCCTCATGTGCACCATCTTTAAGGACATGCTTCGCAAGGAGTTAGAAGTATTTTTCTATGACATCTGTGTCCACTCAATGTGGGTCGAACACTTAGACAAACTCCGAGCAGTCTTTAAGCGGTGTCGTTTATACCGCCTCTCCTTGAACCCCTTAAAGTGCTAGTTTTGGGTGAAGCATGGATGCATTCTAGGGCACGTGGTGTCAAAGAACGGCATTGCCACTGACTTCTCGAAGGTCAGGGTCATTGTTGACCTTCCACCCCCGAGCAACTACAAAGGAGTTCAATGCTTCCTAGGCCATACCGGGTACTATTGGCGGTTTGTACTCAATTATGCGCTGATTGCCAGACCATTGTACAAGCTGCTTATAGTCTTCGAATGGACTGAAGCATGCCAAAGGGCATACGAAGAGTTGAAGAAGGCTCTAACCACAGCACCAATCCTATGAGCCCCAGATTGGACCATCAGCTTCCACGTGCATATCGACGCTTCTAAGTTTGTCGTGGGGGCAGTGTTGTGCTAGCCTGGCGAACACAATTTAGACTATCCAGTGAGCTTTGCTAGCAGACAACTCACTGAGACAGAAATGAATTACTCAACGACGAAAAGAGAAGGACTAGCCATGGTATTCGCAGTGAAGAAATTCCGGCACTACCTCTTGGCCACGCCCTTCACCTTTTTTGTGACCATCAAGCCTTGCTATATCTAGTAAACAAACCTTGTGCTACAGGACGCATCGCTCGATGGCTCCTTTTGCTTTTAGATTTTGACTTCTCCGTAGTGGTACGGAAGGGAAAGCAGCATTACATGGCTGATCACATGTTGCATGTCCTCACTGGAGAAGCCGATGGACAAGGTGTGATTGATGAACTACTCGATGCCCATCTGTTTAACCTCTCTAGCTAGAGAGACCTATTTAAGGTTGATCTAATACCGTATTGGGCAGATGACATAGTCCAAGTGCTTGAGCACGGACTGCCTAACCGACCAATAGAAAAAGCCCAGCTTAGGCGATTAATCCTTAGGATCCAGCCCTATTAGCTGATTGCAGGCCAACTCTACAGATTGGGACAAGATGGATTGTTGTGCAGATGCGTATGCGAATATGAGATGCATGATGTGCTCTTAGAAGCGCACAGTGGCATTGCCCGCGGGCACTTTAGTGGAGACAGGACAGCACGAAAAGTGTTGCAATCTCAACTGTGGTGGCCCACGCTTTTTAGCAACGCAGCACGATTCGTCAAGCACTGTGACGAGTGCCAGCAGACGAAGGTTCCAATTTGCAAAGATCGAATGGAATTAACCCCAATTATTGCTCGACAACCCTTCGAAAAATGGGGAATTGATTTCATTGGGCCCATCAGTCCTGCAGCACAGTATTCGCATGCTAAGTACATCATTGTGGCCACGGATTACCTCACTAAGTGGGCAGAAGCGCGAGCCACACGAAAAAATGACGCTAGAATGATGGCTAAGTTCTTATGGGAGCAAGTAATTTCATGATTCGGTTGCCCCATCAAATTGGTCAGTGACCAAGACACACACTTCATCAATGAAGTGATCGCACACTCTAATGCCTGGAGATTGCTTCTGAGTAGTGCAAATATTCCAGGTTCTTTCAATACATATTGATTCAATTCATTGTGATTTGTTTTTGTCATGTTTACCACTTGGGTATTCTCTATCTTCTCTTCCATCTCCTATCTCTACTTCCTTCTACTTCTAATCCCCGATGGATTCGACCTTTCGACAAAAACCCCTCTGACATTGGTGAGCCCGATATGAAAGGTCATCACAGAAGAAGGAAAGATAATATGGGAGAACCTTCGAATATAATATCCAATGATGTTTTGCAATAGTTGGTGCAAAATATGAATATGCTTATGTAGGTACAACAACAACAATAGGTGATGCAAGCTTCAGCTCAAACAGAAAGTGTTGTGATGAATGCTTTGCAAGCAGTTGAGCATGAGGTGAAGTTATTAAATGGCAGGAATGTATCTCCATATGTACATACCTATGCTTAGAAGATGGAATTCTTTGGAGTGGCTTAATCTGCATGGAGCCGGTATTTTGTACGTGTTATTGTTCATGAATTGAAAACACGGATTACTGAATTATACTTGCAGGATGCAGACTGGGTAGCCTTCAAAAAGACACTCAGGGAAGAATTTTACATTGAAGACACCAGTTTGATTACACGCAAGACTTTTTAGGAGTAGGATATACAACCCAATAAAGGTCTTTGGCTACAAAATTGTTAAGAGAATTTGAAAGTCGATTTGAGTAGTTGGATCTTGCAAAACAGCAAGCTGTTGCAAGTCAAAAAAATGAATTGTTTCTACAGGTAGTTGATCCTGAGCTTCAAGAGAAGCTTGATGATTTTCTGGAGGATCAAACTACAGAGACAGGTTTGAAAACAGAGTGGAGACATGTCAAGGAAGTTGTTACTGCACTTGTGAAGAAGCATAGAAGAAGAGAAAGATTTCATGTCTCTAGCTTGCCCACTGTTACGGGCAAGACAATTTATGTATCCGGTAAGCCACTTACTTTTGTGGCTAATCCTATGGCTGTACCTGCTATTGTTCCCTCTGTTAGGGAAGATGTCTTAGATGAATTGGTCAAAGGGATGCGGGACCTTCAATTGAAGGTTGCAAAATTGGACGAAAAAGGACAAGAGGAAAGGGGACGGGCAGTAGTCCCTAAGCTTGGAAAAAGATGTATGTGGTGTGACAGTTTGCAGCAGGAGAGAAAGGATTGTGTTGTCTATTAGGAGGCCTTGGCACGACAGCTTATCTTTTGGAAAGATGGAAAGACCCATGCACAAGAAACGGGATTGCCTCTTGCTTTGAATTTTGGAAAGTGAGGTATGCAGAAGTTGTTGGAAGACTTGGCTGTCCGAAATTCTTATGCGGCGGTACATGCTTCTACTTTTGGTCTACAATTGGATAGAAAGCATGGCCAAGTGATGGATCCAAAGGCTGAAATATGGACACATGCTTTACATGCAGCTGAAAAGAGAAAGGTCACTGATAGTGAAATGTCTCATGTAGGGCAAGACATTCGTGGCATAACTGGTTGGGAATCACTGGTAGATGCATTATGGAAGAAGTCAGTCAGAAGCAAAAATATGATAACAAACAAGAGAGCAAAAAGAAGGGCAAGCAGCCAGGATATAAGTTGCAATCTGACATTGAGATGGCCACAGATCTTAAGAAGGTTCTTGAAGAACGGATCTTAAACAGTCAGGTGGAATTTACCTTGGGAGAGGTACTTGGCATTGCCAAGCGAGAATTTCATGATGAGATCATTGACATAATTAAAAGGAAGCGTCACTTTCTTGGTGATACCACTTGTGCATTGCTACAATTTGAAGAGGAAATTGGTTTGTTGGGTATTCGGGCTGAATATGAGCATGAAGTAAGTACTGGATTATCTATGCAGGACGCTACTAATTAGTGGACAGCATGTGGAAAAGAGAAGAAAGTGGCTGAAAATGCATTGTCTTGTAGCAATATGCATGGTGGAGTAAAGAAAATGCAACAATATGGAGAAGAGACTCTAGGATTTATTCCTCGCAATCACTACACAAGAAATCATTGGGCTAGAGATACCACTGAAACGGTAGTGAAAATAGGGGAACGTGAAATTCCTTGTGTTGCTTTACTTGACCATGGGTCTGAGATAAATGTCATTGAGTGGGGATTGTATGAAAATGGTGCATGGCCTATGGACACTGATCATGGTTGCATATGAGGGCTGCAAATAATTATTCAGGGGAGCTCTGTGCTGCATGTCCTAATGTAAAAGTGACAATTGGTGATGTATAGGAAGGCAACACTTCTTTGTGCAATATAATTCCTCATATGTAGTGAATTTGGGACAGCCTTATATTACAGGTGTGCGTATGGAAACAAAGGTTCTTGATGATGGTTCTGCTTATGCAAGAGTCAGAAGCAAGGATGGGAGAAAAGTAGTCCAAAGGTTCTTGATGATGGTTCTGCTTATGCAAGAGTCAGAAGCAAGGATGGGAGAAAAGCAGTCCAATTTCTTACTGTTTGTGTTAATCATCCTAAAAATCGTGATACGCTTAGAGAGTCTCCTTTGGTTCCAAATGCAAGGGAATTCAAAGACCTAGATTTTCATTAACCATTGTTGTAATGCTAGGCTACAGTAGTGCTGTTCAGAGGGTGTACTCGCCTCTTGATGAAATGAAGTATGTATTTACTATTGGTAATTCTCAGTTTACAACAAACAGTTCATGTTGGTTTAATCCTATGGAAGTTATGTGTAGGGCTGAATGCATATCTATGATAGGGGCTATTAAGAAACTGAGATCATTGGGGCTGTTAGCTGAAAATGATGGCATTTCAGGCATCTTTAATGGGCTGAATATTACTGACACTTTGGCTGAAATTTCAGCAACTATACATGCAGAAAATGAGGCTGAAAACAGAGTGTTGTCAGTATGTTCTTTGGATATGTATGATGTTATAGCATTGTTTACTCAGCAGGAAGGATTACAATGGGCTGAAGCACTTGTGGAGACAAAGTATAAGACAATTGACAAAAAGGTGAAACCAATTGCTTTGCCACTTCCACCAAGGAGTGAGGTTATGTATGAAAAAGTGTCAAGGCAGCCAAGCTTACGGGATCCTAAAGATATAGGTCATCAGTTTACATCTGATGAAACATTACAGGAATTGAAAGTTGGTGCAGAAGGGTTTCTTTTGCCTGCTGAGAGAAATTGTTTTATGCAGATATTGGCTAGACATGGGAAGGCATTTGCATTTCAACCAAGTGAAATAGGTTATGTGGATTCAAATGTTGTCTCTCCTATGGTCATATTTACTATGCCACATGTACGATGGAACTTGAGGCCTATTCCAGTGCCTAAAGCTTACTTGCCAAAGTTGATGGATTTGCCAAATGAAAAGATTCGCATGAAGATATTGGAGCCTTCTTCAAGCCCGTACTCAAATCTCGGTTTACTATGCCCAAAAAGAATGGGGCTTTGAGATTTATTCAAGACATGCAACCGGTCAATAAAGCGACCATAAGAAATGTGGGTGCAGGTCCTGTGGTTGATGAATTTGTAGAGGCTTTTGCAGGCAGAGCGATCTATTCTTTGGGTGATCTTTACTCGGGATATGATCAGTTTTAGCTTGCAATTGAAAGCAGGGATATCACAACCATGAAGACTCTTTTGGGGTTAGTACGGATGTATACTCTCCCACAAGGTGCAACAAACTCAGTGGCACACATGACAAATGCTATGAAAAGGGTATTCAAGGATTTTATACCACAATTGACTATGCCCTTCTTGGATGATGTTCCAATCAAAGGGTGTGTAGTGGATGAAAAGAATGAAGAGATGGATGCTCATGGATGCAGACAGTTTGTTGCGGATCATATTGTGGATTGTGAGAGGATTTTGACACGTCTTGAAGAGGTGCATTTAACTCTTTCTGGACAAAAGTCTGTCTTTGGAGTTGAGGAGGTTTTGATTGTTGGGAATATGTGTGGGCCTTATGGGCGAAGGGCATCACCAACAAAAATAGATGGGATTGATAGAATGCAAGATGTATGCACGAATGTATCAGAGGTGCGTAGATTCTTGGGTGCATGTGTGTTCTATTTGATATGGATTCCTCACTTTGCACATGTAGTCGATGCTCTTTATCAACTTCTAAGGAAAGGTCAAAAATTTCATTGGGAAAGGAAGCATAAAAAAGCAATGAAGAAATTGAAGCAACTCTTAAAATCTGCTCCTACATTGAGAAATGCTGACTATTCACATGGAAAGCCTATCATTATTACTATTGATACAAGCCCAATTGGGATTGGATGGGCAATTGGGCAAGATGGTGAGGAAGGGCAAAGATATGCAATACGCTTTGGTGCAAAAGTATTGACTAAACAACAGAGAAGATATCCACATGTAAAAAGAGAATTATGGGAAATTGTGACAGCCCTTAAATGTGATAAGGAGTATTTTATGGGTGCTCATGTAGTCATTGAGATTGATTGTTTGCTCGTATTGGGCATGATTACTAGTTATGCTACCCCGGACATTGCTATGCTCCGGTGGATTGCATACATTAAATCTTTGAACCTTGAATTTCAGCATATTGTAGGAAGAGATAACCCAGTGGCAGACATGTTATCACGAGCATGCTATGAGAATGAAGATGGGATGATGGATGAGGAGGAAGAAGATGACTTTCTTATGGCTGAAAATGATGTTGCAAGAGTGAATTTAGCAATGCAAGGTGGTGCTACAGCATTAACGGAAGCTTGAACAACAAAGAGAAGACACTTTAGGTGTTTTGCATCTTGTGTAGAAGTGTTTCTTGAAGACAAATATGCAGGAGAGTGGCTGAGAATTGGTCAATATCTCAATACATTAACAAAGAGAGATGTATGATCAGATGAGGAGTTTAAGAAGATCAAGAGGAAAGGCTATGGATTTTTCTTAAAAGTTGGATACTTATGGAAACATGCTAAAAAGAAAGAGGTAATGCCATTGCGAGTTTTGGGTGATAGAGCTTCACAAGTAACTGTTATGCAAGAATTTCATGAAAGCTTGTGGGCTGGTCATAGAGGTGTTTGGGGTACTTTTACAAAGATCAAAGAAAGATATTGGTGGCAAGGTATGTATAAGGATGTTGCTCACTTTGTGGAAACATGTACGACATGTCAAATGTATTCAACTGTGAGACATCGGGATGGATTGCAATCCACATATCCATTGTCTCTTCATTTTAAGTGGGTAGTGGATTTGGTCACAATGCCTACATGTCTTTGGCAAATGAGGTATCTTGTGCTTGCTCGTGAAGACTTGACTAATCAAGTGGAAGGGAGAGCTCTACATACTAAGAGACAAATGCCGTATGTACTTTTCTCTTAGAAGAGATCTTTTGTCGATATGGCTATGTGGGAAAATTTACAGCAGATAGGGGTGAGTTGGATGCAGATGAAGCTCATGATTTCTTTGCACGGTTAGGGATAAAGCTTGCTTTAACTTCAGTCTATAACCCTGAAGGAAATGGCAAAAGTGAAAGATGTCATCCACCTATTGTGAAGGCATTGGCAAAAGCATGTGGAGAGAAGATAAAAGAGTGGCCACGATTTCTCCCTTATGCTTTGTGGGCTGATAGAACGACTCATAGTGCTGTTACATGATATATGCATGCAGAATTGATGTATGGTCAAAAACCTATCATGCCAATAGAGGAGATGACAGTCACATGGAGTGTGTTACCTTGGGAGGAGAAGTTGAATCGAGAGAAGTTATTGGCCTTACGCATTAGACAATTGGAAAGAATGTCAGAAGACATAGAGGCAGCAACTACAAAGTCAAGGGCAGCAAGGATACAGAACAAGAAATGGTTTGACAGAAGACATAGACTAAGACCAAGAACCATACAAGATGGGGATTGGGTATTGGTTTATGATAGCAGTTTAGATAACCAACATAGTGCCATGCGTAAAGTTTCCAAAAGATGGTTTGGACCCTATGTGGTAAGACAGGTGTTTGATAATGCTACTTATGCATTAAATGAGCTAGATGGGACAGCCATGAAACTTCTGATAGCAGGGAAAAGAATCAAATTATTCAAAAGGCGGGAATCTACTGCTTATGAGTTGCCAGAATTGGAAGAAAATAGTGGCCATGATATAGGGGCTAGCCAGGAAGATATGGAAGATGAAGAAGCAAAGGATATGGTTGCAGAGGATGAGGAGGACTCAGAATCCGGTGACAACTAGGATTTTGGCACATACCTGAGGATGTGTAGGTCCAAAGGGTGTGGATGTCATGATGTTATGAGGACACAGTGTGAAAAAGTATGGAATGCATCATCATCCGACTTCTTTATTGATCTAGAGAGTCAATGTGATCCGAGTCATTAGCACTAGTGTGAGTTGCATAGATTATCCAAAAATACTAGATTTTTGGATAATTTTAGTCTATTTTTGATATTATTTATTGTAAAAATCCAAAAAAGTTAGAAAAATCTTCTAGATTAGGATGGCATGCAAAAAACTAGTTGCTTTTTCAGCCAATTAGGGGATTTTCACAAGAAGGACAGATTAACGAAATCGGGTGTGTCGCGATCGCTGTAAACAGGTTGAAAATTGTAGATTGAACTAAAAGAAGAAGAAGGAGTGATCTGGGAGATTCGTGAGTAGGTGTCCTGAGGTTTTACCCCCCTTTTAGAGCCAACGGAGCCATCAAATTTGGGTTCCGGGAAGGAGAGAAAGAGCTGATTTTTTTTATCTACGTTTTTGGTCTACGAAGGAGCTCGAGGAGAACTAATGCCTAGAGATTGCTTCTGAGTAGTGCAAAGATTCCAGGTTCTTTCAATACATATTGATTCAATTCATTGTGATTTGTTTTTGTCATGTTTACCACTTGGGTATTCTCTATCTTCTCTTCCATTTCCTATCTCTACTTCCTTCTACTTCTGATCCCCGGTGGATTCGACCTTTCGACAAAAACCCCTTCGACAGTGTGCTGATTTCTTCATCCCCATTGGCAACTTGCACCTTCAATGGCTACTGTAAATTACTGGAAAAACACTTAGCTTGTCCTTGACTGCTCTATTAATGAAGCTATGAGTACTACCACTGTGTCTACAAGTATAAACACATCCTTCCCATGAATTTTTCCCTTAATGCGCAATGTATTACGGATTCTAGATCTTGTCCAAGCATCCATAGATATGGTATAAATAGTGGCAGCATGTACTTCAGTATGTGGTTCATTCTTTCCACCCATATCCCATGATACATGACCATCGGGGTCAAAAGGAAAAGAGTCAGCAGGGTCAAAGAACTCTTCTTGACCAAACTCTTCATCAACATCATCCGTTTCAGCAGTCATCATAAGCGCGAGTGACGACTTCAGTGATTGGACTGGAGACTTTGCGGAGTCGAGCCATGAAGACGGGCCGAGTGCCCCAACTTTTTCCAGAAAGGCAGCAAGGGCTATGGTTATGCTGAGATGGGCTGAGGCCCAAAGAGATGCAAAGAAGGATACCCTGGTCCGCATGGAGCCGAGTTCGAGCTCACATGGAGGTGACCCCTAACATGGCATGGAGTCGGGTTTGAGCTCTTGTGACCACTCTTCTGGTTATGCCACCCTCCCGCCCCAACCTTCTCGACAAGGCCAAGTACGTGGTTATGAGGTCCACGATAAAATAACTCTTACTCGTGACGTGGACAGGGAACAAGACTCTTTGAGTCAGGAGGGTAAACCAATGGCCAACCCTGAAGCGTGCCACTGAGAAGACTCCTTGAGTCGGGAGGATAAACGAATGGCCATATCTTGTGGTGAGCCCTATGGAGTCTCCTTGAGCCAGGAGAATAAAGGAATGGCCAATGCCCCAAAGAAAGATCGGAGAGTCTCCTTGAGCCAAGGGAATAAACGAATGGCCTATGTTGAAAAGAAGAGCTGTGAAGACTCCTTGAGCCGGGAGGCTTTTATGCCAAGAAGAAGAAGTGCGCATTTTTCAAGCGACAGATTGAATATCTGGGATTCATTGTACTAGCAGAATGAATTTCAATAGATCTAGCTAAGGCGAGAGACGTTCTGGAATGGCCAACACCAATTTCTGTCAAAGAAATATGTAGTTTTCTTGGGTTGATAAGGTGGTACAGAATTTTCATCAAAGATTATGCTTTGATTGCAGCACCTCTAACTGATCTACTAAAGAAGCAAGTAGCAATTGTATGGTCACCTGCTGAACAGACCAGCTTTGACAAACTAAGGCAAAGCTTAGTATCAGCACCCATCCTGAAACTTCCTGATCTTAGTAAGGCCTTTGAAGTGGTAATCGATGCTAGCGCACTTGCTTTAGGATGTGTACTTATGCAAGAAGGTCATCTCTGTAACGTGCATTCAAATGAAGATCCGAGAAGACTCCTTGCACTGAGAGACTAAAGGAACGGGCAACCTCCATGCCAAAGAAAGAGATCAAGCAAGCTCCTTGCGCCGGGAGGATAAACAAAATGCCACTCACCTTGAGCCCCATGGGAAGAACCGAAGGACGAAGAACTCCCTCACCCACGAGTATAAACAAATGGCAACCCCCTCAAATGTTGTGAGACCTCAAAGTCGTGTAGCGGAAGACTCGCGGAGCCATGAAACTAAACCAATGGCCAACCCAAGGCAAATGATATTGATCAAGCCATCTCCTTATGCCAAGAGAATAAAGAAACAGCCATGTCAACAACAGGTGATAGGATAGAAGGAGCAAAGCTGAGCTCTAAGAAGCGAAAGAATATCAAAGCTTAGGCAAAACCTGTGAACCTAACACCCTGTCCCGAGGTGAAGGATAAGACTCCTGAGTCGACTCCAACACCTCAATCCGAGTCCGTGACTAGGAGAAAGCGGGTGACATTTGCTTCGCAAGTGACCATCCACTCCTATGAGCGTGATGAGGAGATAACCCTTTCTGCTCAAATGGCTGAATCTGAGGCGACCGAGCCCTCATACAGCAAAGCAAAGGCAACTGCTGGGATGCCTCTTGTATAGACTGATCATGGTGATTGGGTCTTTGTGAATGGATCCCAAGTGACTGAGGTACACGTCGACGCATAGTCCATGCTCACCATGAAGGTGAATTTCAAGGAGATACCTTTGTCCGAAAGGCCTACACATGCATTCAAGCCCATTTTGGTCTCTACACCTAAGGGGTGTAATCTTCTTGGCGAGATCATCGTAGTTGGTTGGCTGCATGATCAAACCAAGTCAGTTCCAAGGAGGCTTCACCCTCTAGGTCATTCACACTAGATGCAGCTCATTATGGAGCGAGAAAGGTTGGAACGAGCTAGGAGTGAAGTCTTAGCCCGGAGCATGCATCCCAAAGACAGATTTGGACGTGCCAAGGTCCCAAAACGATGTGGGTAAACTTGAGTTAGGGCACAATGCGAATCCACTTCCAGCCTTATGTTCCTTAATGTATAATATGGATGTTGAGGGCCAATTCAGAGTTGTCACGACGCAGGCTATGGCCCGCGCTATGTAGGCTAGGCGGCTAGGTGGTTTGATGCTATACATTTGATTGCCCCACTTGTACCCCGTGCTTCAATGCGAGAGCTAGCCATCAGGGGCCCTAACATACATGTAGGCATGACATGGAAGATAGATCTGCTCGAGGATTGCCTAACTCAATCCTCATAACGATGTATCTAGGTGACAGGGGCCCAATGGTATTGACCCCATGGAGGATGTCCCTTGCACTGCAGGCTAGGCGATTTGATGCAACTTGTCAAGTCATCCTGCTTTGTTTAGGCACTCCAAATATCTAGTCCACACACGATGAGCTCCCACCTGCTCTTTCGGCATCCCAATGTGCTCCAACGTGAGGCAGGGTGCTTGATGCGGGAGAAGTGGATCTCTTGCGACGCACAAGATGGCATGTAGCAACATCGCATGTCCCTTGGTGTGTCCCTATTCAAGGTGCTTCCGACCCAGGAAGGTCCAAGCGTATGAAGACGACTGGTGCGACATGCTAGGATCATGCCTTCCGTGCAAAGAGACATGCTACCTTCGCAAGAGGGAAGTGTGGGCTCTTCTTCAAGAAGACAGCTCAAAGTGACAAAGAGCCAATTTGGGCAACCAAGGCCCGAATTAAGAAAGCTCGTGCCAAGCAGAAGACCCAGGAAACTAAGGCCCAACACCTCTCAAAGGGGGGTGCGACTCCACGTCGCACCCCTAAGAAGATAATGAGGCATGCAGGTACCCCGCAATGGTCAAATGCTGCCTCATGCAGGTGGAGAGATGCATCCACTCCTGTACCTCATACGCAGAGTGACAGATTAGGCCAATCGGGGCCACACTCTATAGGGTGCCACCTCTTGAGCTCTTCCATTCATGGCGTGGCATGCTCCCCGTTGAGCTTCCCATCTTGCCCACAAGTCCACTAGCATGGTTTGCACACTCATATTTCCATGACCCCAAGTTAGGGAAAGTGCACTCGGCTTGCCTTAATTGGGTTATCTCCACTCTCTGCTTGTAAATTGGTCAACACATGGATGGATTGAAGTGCTCAATAAAGATTTCTTCCTAGTCAGTGTCCCAGGCCCACTCCACACTGGTAAATTGAGTCAGTGGGTGGTGTACCTCACTTGTACTCTGAAAAGACCATGTTCCACACTTGTAATCAAGTCAGTGGCATGGCACCTATCGGGCAGACGGCTTGATATAGCGAGTCAGCAAAGACCCCCAGAATTTTGGCTAAGTATAAGAGTCTAGCGGGATAGACACTGGCCGCCTTGATAGTGAGGCGTGTTAAGTCCCCCGAAGTTTTGAACATACATTACCAGCTCCTTGATCAACCTCCATGGATTTTGGGGACTCGATGAGGACATCGAGTTCATCAAGGGGGGGTGTGTATGAGGGATGTGAGCTCCATGACTCCTCACCTCACCTGTGGTGCCTTGTTGTGAGGGACTGCATGTTGATAGTGCCCTCTGCTTGACCGCGAACCTTGTGCCTTGCACATTTCGAGCTTGCGAGCCTTCGTGCCGCGCTCCAATATACTCTAGGGGCCTCAAGATGGGCCCTCTATTTTTTAGCCCCGTGTTACTTGTTGTTTCCTCATGATATGTTGAGATACGCTTTCACATGCTTGTGAGCACGCAGATAGGTGGGTGATTCCCCTTGACACGGGCTTTTTGGTGTGGGTCTCCCCTGCCCCAAGGCGGACCCAAGGTGGGTTCGTGACATAGGAGAAATAGCAATATAGTCCTAGGGGAGATTCTCATTAAAGGCATGGGCTTGTTGTCCCCGTTACCAAATCCCAGAGTTTGTGGCAGTCACAGTAGATACTCTGTGTGACTAGATGACAATTCTAAGCTTATCAGAAGCTATTCAAAAGAAAAACTTGATAGGTGTTGTAGGGCCTACTTACAATGGGGCTGCCCTCTTTGCAGCAGTGTACGTTAGTCAAGATACATGCAACTTCTTTAGGTTTGTAGACACTCTCTCATGGGGAAAAAGAAAACTTCAATTTCTTCATCAAGCTCTTTTTTTTTTGTATTCAGGCCTAGAGTGCTGTGGATGATGCCTTGTTTGAGACACCATTATACTTCTTGATCGTTCAATGTATAGGGCCGCTAATAAAGTCAAAAGGCTACGTGATTGAGGCTGAAGCTTGTCTTTCCAAACACCGTCTTCATCAATATTACCATGTGCTAAGGTTTCATTTAGCTCTGCAATAAGTTGTTGCACCTCCGGAATGAAATCAATCAGACCTTCAGGAATAAGAATAACACCATAATATTTTCCATGCTGTGCCTGTTTGACAACGACCTTAATTAACCAGGGCCAGGAACAGGATCTGCATTACAAGAAGCACCAGGAGCAGAAGGTTTGGGTCCCGAACTTGAGCAGCCTCAATCGTTTAGCCAGAGCTACCAGACTTGCTGCCAGACTGCAAAAATAATGATTGAGCAGGAGAAGGACTCCTCAACAACACAAAATTTGTGGCTACCACCACAGGATCAAAAAGATGCTTGTCAAGGCTTGATTAGGCCCGAAGATCATCTTGTGAGAGATCTCAGAAGATATTTGAATGTTGTGTGTTGCTTGGAAAGGTATTTGCAGATCCTGGAAGATTCTTATGCAGCTACCATGGCCTTACTGGAGGAGGTGGTCGTCTTTGTGAAGGAAAGCTGTCGCAAGCCGACCGGGCGTATGTTGATACAACCAGCAAATCAGATCCCCAGATTGATGTAAATAATTGCTTTACAAACTGTGTAAGTACAAACAGTGCTTCGAGTGCCAAATTACAAGATATAAGCAATGCTTGCAATATGAGTCATTCCAACATGTCCAAGGATCTTTAGCTCCAAAGCAGAGAATCTTATCATGAAATTACAGTCGCAGTGGAAGACAATCACAAAAACACTCCAGTAGGATCGGTGTATCCAAGAAGCTCTCACCATTTAGGCACTCATGGTTATCTTGATCGTTACTGTTGCTGGATACGAGACAACAAAGGTTATGGGCCATGGAGAGGAGAGAGAGAGAGATATGACTGGTTTAGGTGAAATGGAGCTTTCACCTAGAGCCTAGCCAATAGGAGCTCGAATCTTGCCTTCTTCTACAGTTTCAGAAGATACTCTACGTCTAGCAGCAGACAACAAGCCGCTTTGACACTTTCCTTCCTTCCAGGCCCCCCTCGCTCATCCTGTTGCTCCTTACCCAGGGTTTTGGTGCCATTTCCACGCAACATGATGAACCAACGGCAGGTGGAGATGGCTTTTTCCAAGAAGCAGTACTCTTCTGCCAGTGCTCAGGGAGCGGGTGCTAGGAGGTAGGAGAATCCAAGAGTGGTGTATTGTGGGGTTGTTGGTAGCGATGATGTTTTTCCCCCTTTTGCTGGAATCTTGACTTTGATGTCCTTTCCCTCTTCTTGCCTTTTTTCCTTGGTTAGCATTCACAGGTTTAGTCTTTGAATGTTGTGGAGATGTTAGAACCCTTTGTGAGTGTAACTTGCCTGCAAGGCTGGATCCTTGCTTCGTTCATGTTGTTTGCTGCCATGGCTTCCTTAGTAATTTTTCTTGACAGAGAACGGAAGAGGCAATATTAAATCTGCTGTTGCAAAAAGGTAGAAGAGCTTGTTCTCAGCCTAAGCTTGGTAATGTAGATGACCACGAACATGTTACCAAAAGCTATGTGTCGAGTTTGAGCTTCTGAGAAGTTGACCTGTAGCAGAGATGGATCTGATGGCCAATGCATGCGGCCACCTCAAGAGAGGAGTGCTTGGAAATTGCTAAGCTTAGCATTTTCGTATTTTGGATCGTCTAGTGAAACAACTGTGTTTCAACATGGTAGTCATAATGTAAACTCTTTCATTTTCTGTGGTGTACCTTCCTCCATTTTTTCCTTCAGTTTCTTCTGAAAAGTCTTCAATGCTGCCTATCTTCTTCTTGGGAATGCCCACTGGTCACTCCACTGCTCCCTGCCATGTTTGTACTTATGTAGTTGAAGTTCTTGGATTTGTGTGATTGAAAAGGAAGAACTTAAATGAAATGTAACTAACTGAATCAAGAACCTGAGAGGCTCTAATACCACTTGTCATGAAGAGGAAAGGAGAGAGAGAGAGAGAAGAGAGAGTGTGTGTGTGTGCAGAGGAGAGAGAAAAAATGGAGGAAGAGAGAGAAAGAGAGTGATGAGGAGAGAGAAAGACTAGAAAAGGAGAGAGAAAGACAGAAAGAGAGCGGAAGAAGCCATGAAAGCTTGGAGAGAGAGGTGAAGATGAAAGGAGACTTGTATTATAATCTGATGATCCAAAATCAAGTCCTTAACACCTTATATACTAGCCAATGTAGCTAGCATTTCCCCATTATTAAATCCCCCCCTCTCTTACAGATTTCTATTGGAGATGTGGATGAAACTGATCATTTCTTTGTGCAAAACTCTTATTCCTATCCTATTATTTTGGAGCAGTGTGAGTGTTAGATGGAGACTAAGGTTCTGGATGATGGGTTTGTCTATGCCCGAATCCAAGCAAGGATGGAATGAGGGCTATCCGGTTTATATAAATTATCAACAAAATAAGGATTCTTTGAGGGATTCCCGCAGCAGGAGATCTGAAATTTTATTAGATAGTACCACTGTCTTACGAGATGACAGTGGTACAAGACAAGGAAAGCTCTCGCCTCCTGGCAACGGCAATTTTTCCTTAGGAGTTTATGGCGTGTCTGCTAAAAGTAATTTATGTTTTGAGCATATTACGGGCATGCCTACTAGAGCTACCACGCAGTAGTACTTGAACAGAAAAGAAAAAGAATTGAAGCTTGCATGTGTTTTAGAGGATGAAGATAGGGTAGATGGTCTCAATGAGAGGTTGTCATGCTCGGATACTATGGAGAATCTTTCAGTATTGCCGAAAACTGAAAATCAAGAGTCGTCATATGTCTTACAAGTCCATTCTCTGGTGATGTATTGGGAAATTGCTAATTTCATGCTGGAAGAAAATTTGGGTGCTAAGAATTCTCAGCAAAAAGTGTTCTTTGTTGAAATATTTCAGCAAAAAGATTTACAAAGTGTTTTTTATAACCAACAAAAATTGTGTTTACGAGGGTATTTACAACAAGGGCTAAAATTTGTAGGTTGTAGCAAAGAAGCAAGAGTACAAACAAAATATAAGACAGTTGACAAGAAGGTCAAACCAGTTGCAAGAGTGCTACCTTTGGACAGTGATGAGATGATTAAGAGAGTAGCTCTGCAGCCTCCTTTATGAGATCCTGCAGGTATTGGACATAGGTTTTCAACAAAGACACTGAAAGAGATGAAGATTGGGATTTAAGATTTTTTACTTCCAACAAAGGTGAAATGTTTTCATGAGTAGACATGGAAGGTATTAAAAAATAAATTTGTGGATGCATTGCAATTGTATGTTTAGGTGACAACCAACATTAAGTGTATAAGATCTCCTTTGTTGTAGAGCAATACAATATCTTGGGAAATGGATTAAGGGAGAAATATATACAGTCTCTTGGATCGTTATGTTTATATTATGAGAGGAATCTATTATACTAGTGTCTTTATGTTAAGACGGTGCATCTCGGGACCAATCCCTGGGGTGAAGGAGAGCCATAGGAGTCATAGCAGTCTACTCAGGGGAGCTCTTTGTGTATGTGAATCACGGTATTGATCATCTAAATGTTTCTTATACTTCTGAAGAAGAGGACTATCTTAGCATATCTCTTGAGGGCATGTCCATGTCAGTGAAAAAGGATATTCAATTGTCAGACTCTGTAGTTTATTATTGTATAAGGTAAGGCATTTTGGTTCTCAAAATTTTAAGTATTTAGAATGATTGTGCTATTGATTGTAAACAAAGTTCATATATTTTTGCTATTGGCTTAGGACATTGATTGCTTCTCTTAGCCAAGATATCTCTAAAAGTATATTTATTGTTGTTCCACTATTATCAGTGGAATAGTTTTCGAGATCTCATTTAAACATAGCAATGTTTTTCAAATCTTTTGATTCCATCACAAACTACCATATCTTTTTTTCTTATGTCAAAATTTCAAAAAGATTTTACGTATACTTCTTTATTATTGTATTTATTTCTTACTAATGTTTACTTTGCAAAGGACACTTGAGTCTTATATATATCGATGTACTTACCAAATATATTATCCTCATGAACTCTCTAATTGATATTCATGGCCAACAAAAAATGTGTGTTAAATGGAATGCTGTTTGCTTTTTAGTCAATTGTTTATTTTATTTGATTGTCTATTTTACTTACAAGTGCTAGCATGCTCATGACTACATTCTTGGAAACCATATATGAGGATAATACTGATCTTGAAAAACCATATAACTTTCTCCAACAAGAAGAAACATTGCAAAGTGATGCACATACTTGTGGACGGAGAGTGATTTCAAATGTCTACAGAACAATAGATTCAAAGATACTCAAGATAGATGGGGTGAATGTAAGTCTCTTTCATATATATATATATATATATATATATATTTAAAGGGACCATTATCATTTTTCCAACTTTTCATATTTATTCTTGCAAAGCCAGAATTATCCTAGCTCATATATGTGGTGGATAAGGGAATGGTATGTTGAGTTGATTTTGGATAGGGCAATCACACTAGTTGAACTCCACTCCCCTCCATGGAAATCTTCAACTAAGGGCAAGGGTAAGTCATATGCAAGGAGGACTAATAATGTGAATTTCAAAAGAAAGAAATGCCAACACTTTCTCTTATGGAGTTTGATCCATGTCCTCTTAGGCTTGAAGAGAAGAGAGTACTTGTCAAAGTCAAATTCTTCCAGCAACCAAAGAAAAAAGTCCGTGTGAGAAGACAAGAGATCTTTGTAGAAAGTGATGAAGAAGTTATAGTGCCAAGAATGACAAGGTGTTGGATATAGAAGAAACATACATGCAAACAAAAACTTGGAGAATGCTTTATTATTTTGCATCCTTGTATATTTGCACTTCAATTTTATAACTCATGATATAATGAAAAGCTTTTCATTACATCAATTTTGTATATTTTCACTATGAGGACAAAATGTATATGCAGCCTGAGAAATTGGTTGAGGTATGCAGAGTTATCTTTCAGGAGGAGCCACCTACTCCCATTCAACCCACTCCACGGCCAGCTAGATAGCGCGCAGCATCACCTGATGCTCATGGCCCAGATGCTAGACATGCTGATACTAGATAGGATGTCGGTCAGGCATAGCAAAGCTTGGGTTGAGGCATTCTACTACTAGAGATAGACGGCCTCCTGACCATTTTGCACCTTCTATGGATTATGTATTGGTTATAGATGCAGGAGAGCCTCTTACTTATAATGAGGCTATGCGCAGGGGATGTAATCAAAGGCTTTTCATCCTTGTGAGAGTGGAGGTTGGATCGAAGCTCAGCACAAAAAACAGTAGACAGTAGAGAGTGAAGCACGACGCCCAACGCAATAGACTGAAAGAGTGCAAACTGAAAGTACAAGGTACAACCCTTAAACCTTAGGGTTGTAGGGGGGTTGTTCACACCCGAACATGATAAGTGCCCGTAAGTGTGTGTCATAAGCACATACGAAATAATACCATAAGTCTGGGGGAAAAAAACTCTCCTACTGAGAGTAAAAAGTGCCCCAGTGTCCTACTGATCACCAACACTCCGATGTGAGCGTAGGCGTAAGTGAGGCATGAGTGAAATACCCAAGAAACCCCCCTGGAGTGAAGAGTGATCAAGAGTACAAGGATTATCCACCACCAAAGGAGATAAATTTTAAAGCAAGGCGAAATGCTTCAAATTTGTCATGAGGAAGAGCTTTGGTGAAGATGTCTGCCACATTACTGGTGGTAGGACGATAGACGAGGCTGATATCACCTGCATGTAGCCTCTCTCTGACAAAGTGATACTGTATCTCAATGTGTTTCATGCGTGCATGAAACACTGGGTTCCGTGCCACTGCAATGGCACTCTGACTGTCAGTGAACAAAGGAGTAGGCTCCGTAACAGATACATCCAGATCAGCAAGCAAGCATCTAATCCATACACATTTAACTATGGTAATGAAAGTTGCCTTGCATTCAGCTTCACATGACGATGTGGCAACAGTGGACTGTTTCTTGCTAAGCCAAGATATTCAAGATGAGCCAAGAAAGAAACAATTGCCACTAGTGGAGTGACGTGAGATCTAGTACCCTACAAGTAATGGAAGACACGCTTAACAGCTTGCCAATGTGACATGCGTGGATGATGCATATATCTGCTCAGGGCTGAAATTGCAAACTGTATGTCTGGCCTAGTGTTGCATAAGTAAATAAGACATCCAATTGCTAGAGCATATGTGTGTATATCAAACAAATCACTGTCATCATGTAATGATAGTTTAAGTCCAGGTTCCATTGGTGTACAAACTAGCTTGCAATCCTGTAAGCCAAACTTCTCAAGAAGTTTACCAATGTATCTTGACTGTGATAACCCAATACCTCCAACATCATGTATGAACTGAATGCCAAAGTAATAATGCAAAGACCCCAAGTCTGACATGTCAAAAGTTTGCTGCAAATTTTGTTTAAATGCTGAAATTTGATCAGCATGTGTCCCTATAAGCAAGAGATTATCAACATAAAGATAAATGATCAGCATGGATCCCCTTTCTTTACATATGTAAAGGATAGACTCAGATGAGCTGTTAATGAACCCTTGGCTAAGCAAGAAAGCATCTATCTTTGCATACCAAGCTCTAGGAGCTTGTTTCAAACCATACAAAGCTTTTTTCAGCTTGCACACCAAGTGTTCCAAGCCCTCAACTGCAAAAACCAATGGGCTGCTGTACATATACTTCCTCATGAAGTTCCCCATGTAAAAATGAAGTTTTAATATCCAACTGATGCACAGTCCATCCGTAATGAGTAGCCAAAGCAGATGGTCATCATACCGGAGGTAGGAGCAAATGTCTCCTCATAATCAATGCCTTTTTTTTGTGCATAGCCTTTAGCTAAAATCCTTGCCTTGTATTTGTCAATGGATCCATCTGTATTCCGTTTCAGCTTGTAGACCCATTTTGTTCCAATGGCTTTCTTCCCAAATGGCAAAGACACCAAATCCCATGTTTGATTCTTAGTGATAGAATCCAATTCAACTTTCATTGCTTCCATCCAATGCACACTCTGTTGTGCATCCTCAAAACATTCAGGCTCCTCATCATCAAAGGTGCTTGCTGCTATAACGAACTCCATGGTATGTGTAGTATCATGCATACGAGCTTGCCTTCTAGTACGACCAGTCATGGGTGCATCCAAATGACTATCTTTCATAGTTTGTAAATACCATCTAGGCATTTACTTTGCCTCCTAACTATGCATAAGCTCTTGCTAAATTTGAATTTTAGCACTCTCCTGAATATTCAGATCAGCCAATGGCAGATTTTTTGCATTTTCCAAAGGAGTAGCTGGCTGAACATTGAGTTCACTTGCTGAAACTCTAGCTGAATCACCAAATGTAATGGGCAACAGCCCTTCAGGACAACCTAATATGTATCATCAAATATAGTACATCCCTACTGACAAACACCTTTTTAGAAACAGGATCATAGAGTCTGTAGCCTTTGCTCTCACTGCTATATCCCATAAAAATACATTTGACAACCTTGTTATTCAACTTTTTCCTGAGTACCTTTGGAATATGTGCATATGCAAGGCACCCAAAGGTATGAAAGTGTCCAACAGAAGGTTTGCGGCTGTTCCAAGCCTCAAAAGGTGTAATTTTCTTCAATGCTTTGGTGGGGCATTTGTTCAAAACATGGCAAGCACACATAACGGCTTTCATCCAGAAACTATGAGGCAAGCTCTTTGCCTTCAGCATACATGTGGCCATCTCCATGAGTGGTTGATTCTTTCTCTCTGCAACCCCATTCTACTGTGGAGTATAAGCAGTAGTGTACTGATGGACAATGCCCTTCTACTTCAAAAAATAATTCAGCATAGAGGACATGAATTCCCCCCCTCGGTCCAAACGAAGAGTCTTAATTTTACAACTAGACTGGTTTTCAACAAGTGCAATAAAAGCCAAGAATGCATCATACACTTTTGACTTTTTGACCAAAGAGTAGACCCAACAAAATCAAGTAAAGTCATCAATAAAAGTCACAAAATAGTAACATCCTCCCAATGACTTCGTCTGCATAGGCCCACATACATCTGAATGCACTAATTGCAACCTGGCTGTTGCCCTAAAAGCAACATCATAGGGAAACAAAAAGTGATGCATTTTTCCCAAAATACATCCTTCGCACAAGTGCTCACGAGGTCTCTCCAGTAGAGGTAATCCATCTAGCATCTATGTACGCTGTAAGAGCATCAAGCTGCCAAAGTTCACATGCCCCATCCTAGCATGCCATAACTTTGCCTGTAGCATAGCAGGAGTAAGAGTGGATGCCAAGTATGCTGACTAATCAACTAAAACAGCATCCAACTCGTATAACCAATGACATAAAGTGCCTGCCACGACCAAAGTCATGTGTTCTTTGTCTCTCACCATGCATTAGTCATCATCAAATGTGACCTGTAATCCAAAACGTGCCAAAGAAGAGATAAAGAGCAAATTCTTCTTTGTGTTTGGCACAAATAAAGCATCCTCTAGGCAAAGAAGAGAGCCTTTAATGGTTGTGAGCACAATCTCCCCAATACCTCTAACAGGGTATGATGCATTGTTGGCATACTTTACAGAATTGCCAACTAGAGCTGCATGAATAGATGCAAATAAATCTCTGTGAGATGTAATATGCCTAGAAGCACCACTGTCAAAAAACCAAGTGCCTGCATCCTCAGTAGAGCTGAATGCTCAATTTGCCCAAGAGGTGTCATAACTACATGTGTAAAAACAATAGTCCTTGTCTGCAACAAAGGACGCAGACTCTGTAGCAGTGGAAGGAGCATCAGAAACAGACATTCCTGATTCCTTTTTCTTCTCTTTGGCAATGTGCTTTCTGCACTCAGTAATGTAGTGGCATGGCTTCTTGCAGTAATGGCATTTACCATTTTTGGCTTGCGTGCCCCCTTGTTTTTTGTTTGCCTAGGATGTGCCAAAAGTTCCAGAACTTTGCGGAGCATTCTTCACTTGGCTGCCTTTGCCCTTCTATCTAGCCATAAAAGCCTGCTCAGAGGCTATAGCATCCACACCACTATTCCTCCGTGTTTGCTCCTCCTCTAGAAGCAAACTGACTAACTGAAGAAAAGTGATTGGCTGTGCGGCAGTCCTCATTGTGAGGTTTAAGGCTGTATGAAAAGCCAAGTAAGAAGGAGGTAATGAGTTCAAAGTGGTGGATATCATCTATGCATCCGAATAGTACTCATCAACATTCATGAGTTGCTTTCGCAAGTCCTGAATTTTGTTCAAGTGATCCTGAATAGAATCACCTTCATCTATTTTCAATGTCTCTAGCTCTTTCTTTAGGAAAGAGATGCGAGTCTCATTCTTTCCTGCAAACATCTGCTCCAAAGTTAGCCAAGCTTCTCGTGAAGAAGCTGTTGAACGAATGTGGGGGATGATTTACTGCTAAACTGCCAATGCAATCAGTGACAAAGCCTATGCATCCCTTGTATCCCATGCTTTTTGAGCTATTGTTCTTTGGGGAAGTGGCTGAAGTGTAGCAGACTGAGGTGCCCATGGTGCACGTCCTCCTAGAGGAGGAGTAGCTGGAGCCACAACTCCAGGTCGAGCTTCTTCTCCATTGATATAATCCCAAAGATTTTTTGCCACAAGTACATTCTTCATCATGAAGGACCAAAGTGAATAGTTATTTCCATCCAATCTGTCCTCCTTGAATACATAGGTGAAAACATATCCTTCCTGATTTGCCATGATTTTTCAATTACCGAAAATTCAAAAGAGCAATGTTGAAGCAGAACTTCATTGGAAAATTGAAAATTTCCAGAAATTGCAAGAAATAACTTTTTGCAATTAGTGTACAGAGGTACACTCTATCAAAACTGTCTGTTATGCACGCAGTCCAACGTGGAATCAGTGTTCAGCAACATTGTACCAACAAAATCCCCAAAATTTCTTGCCTCAAATGTGTTCAAAACAGTCTTTCTGTGACTGTAGCTGCAATTCATATGCCAATGTCCTCAAAAAACATAAAAGCCCCAAAATGTTAATTTGGCCAAAAATTTGCATTCAATGTGTCCCAGACACGTTATTGAATGCTGTGCCTGCTGCGTAGGAATCCTCTCTTCCAGAAATTTATCTGGAATAAAAGGATAAAGAAAAAATTTAAAAAATACCTGACGTCTGCGGGCTGTTGTTGACGTGGCACATGGCGGACAGGAGGTGTTTGACTTGGTGCAGCAGTAGACGTGGCAGGAGCCGGAGTTGCTGACGATGCCTGAACAGAGGCGTTGTAGGCAAGTGGCGCAGCACAGGGGGCATGCAACCAGGCAGGCGAAAGCTGTAGGGGCGAGCAGCTCCCTGGCAGACTGGTGAGCTGCAGTTTGGTGGTGTAGGGCATTGGCACTGGGCGAGGAGCTGCCGGAGACTAGCAGCACTAGAGCTACACCAAGTAGGAAAAGGGCAGGAGGTGGACTGAGCAAGAAGCTCCTAGAGGCTGAGCGGAGCTAGGAAAGATCTAAGTTGAGCAGAGCCAATGCTCTGATACCAAATGTGAGAGTGGAGGTAGGATCGAAGCTCAGCACAGAAAACAGTAGATAGTAGAGAGTGAAGCACGACACCCAATGCAATAGACTGAAAGAGTGTGAAATGAAAGTACAAGGTGCAATCCTTAAACCTTAGGGTTGTAGGGGGTATTCACACCTGAACACGGTAAGTGCCCGTAAGTGTGTGTCATAAGCACATAAGAAATAATACCATAAGTCTGGGGGGAAAAGCCTCTCCTATCGAGAGTAAAAAGTGCCCCAGTGTCCTACTGATCTCACCGACACTCCAATGTGAGCGTAGGCGTAAGTGAGGCATGAGTGAAATACCAAACAATCCTATGTAAATGTAATAATTTTATTTTTATAGATTCGAAAGGCAACTTTCTTCACAATGGCTTATACACTTGTATTGAATAATATCTTTTAAACAATGTCACTCAACAATATAAGATACTACAAAGTTTTCATATTTATGGCTCAAAACTTACAATTGTGGGAGACAAACAACTCATACAAGAGAAATAGTGTCCAACTCTTTTCCCAAATGTTTTACCATTGACTTTGAACTTATCTCTAGGGGATGTACTGTCTAGCATCTCCAAGATATCCCTTACATAGATCTTTTGACTCCAATTGGAAGTAACATTTACCTTCTTTTCTTCTTCATGTGCTATAACTTGAACCTTGAGTTTAAAAGGCATGCAATCTATATCAGAATCCAAGGGAATCCAAAATGCTTAGTTTAAGTTTATATCTCCTATAATCAATGCCCAAAGCAAGAGTTTATCAAGCAGTGTTGTAAGCCAAAGTCAAGGATTGGGGACATACAATACACCTCATGATATTTTCCTTATGGTCATACTCACTAGATTTCGAAAGCCTTCCTATAATGTTGTCCAAATCCTCTTTTGAAAATTTTCTACTTAGCCAATATACCTTTGTCCTTTGTAAATGTGTTATTTTGAAGCACGCTACAAAGATATGTAATGATATAAACTATGATATGTGTATTCTTCTTGAGATCCTTCCAACCATCATGGACTTTTGAATATCCTAAGATATTTGGAATTTAAAATTGTGTATTGTTGCCTTATCGGGAATCTCTTAATTTAGAGATGAAAGATTTTGTAATTGGAAATCCTCAATCTGTCCATATGTACCTACTCTAAATGAAACCACATACTATGCATAATATATAAAAACCCTACCCTCACTAAAAGAACCCATAGTTTTCTCAGCATAGATAATGTTTGTGAGCACCTTATGAATTGCATGAAAGGTTCCGCTTAAGATTTTTATAGGTTGCCATTTAGTACTTGTTGATGAAAATATATCTACAACCAAGAATTCATATTAGCACTTATGTAAACTTAAAAAAATATTACATACATTATTAAATAAATACTTACAATGTGTTTACTCAAAAATACATTCATTTGGAGGCAAGTACATATCCTTGGCCATGCAAACATGTTGTACTTTGACAAACCATCCTTCAAGCATGATTTTGAAAGCAATGATATATCCCTTCCAATGATGTTTTATATTCTCTCATTTTTTTCTTTTCGCTTCTGAAAGCCCTTACAAGAGGGTAGCATGGTAACCCAATTGTTTATGCTAAAGGTTTTAGGTTCCCAATTTCCATTAGCTCCCTAGCTATAAACAATGCAAGAGTTTACTAAACCAGAAGGGAACCTTGTGGATGCCATACAAAGAATGAATTTGCAAGGAAAGAAACTCAACGAGAAAGGTGAATCAACTAAAAGTAATATTAAGAAGAGTAATGAAAATATATTGGGCACCAAAAAGAATATTGAAAGCTCTCCACTTTCAAAAAAGTCATTATTAGCTTTAGAGTATCTTTATCATGTCTTTTTTCCGATTTTATGAGTAAATAAGGATTTTGAGGCTACCAAAACATGTCAAACTTAAGAGATATTGGCTAAAAAGGAGAGAATCATGAAGTGGACTCTACTATCTCCAAAAAAGAGAAGAAAAGAATACCATATTCTTGCACATGTGGAAAACTCTCTTTGGCCCTTTTCTTAATCCCATCATTGACAAATATCTCTTACCTAGCCTACTCACTTGCTTAGCATGTTATAATCATTGTATAAACAAGCCACATCCATGATCGACATACTCACTCCTTCGCTTCTAACCTTACTTCCTTTGTTGTCTCTACAAATGACAGGAGTTGTCGATGACAAGCATAAGAAGATGAAGAGAAGAAGAAATGTCCATGAACCACATCCCTTACTCTCTCACAATCTCAACTTCACACACTCTTACTTACATTCACAAATGATTATTTGTTTTATGATCAAGTTAATTATGTACAATGGTGGTTGTAGGGCTTGTCACTTTAGGTTCCCAAGCATGTCGTGTTTCAGGGTTGGACTCATGTAGGTTGGGGACAATGTAGAAGGTAGTTTATTAAGGATATGTAACATTTTTGCCAAAGTGCCATGAGATGAGAGAAGGGTTTCTTGGGAGGCCTCCTACAAGGATGAATGCACAAAGAATCACTACAAGATATAGACCTTATAGCGACGTTTAAAGCGACGAAAATACAAACAACAAAATTTGCCCCCGTCGTCGCAAAAAGCGTCGTTATTGACGACGCCATAGAATCGTTGCTATAACTGTCGCTATATGCGTCGCTAGCGACGCATATAGCGACGGTTACAGAGAGTTTGCGACGCTGATAGCGACGACAATAGCGACACGTGCAGTAAATTTGCGACGCAAATAGCGACGGTAACAGAGAAAAAAAAAATTTGTGGCAGGGCAGCAAGCTGCCCTGCCACATATAGCACTGTGTGCTGTATGAGAGCCATACAAAATAGTTTCTGCACTGCTTCATACAAAGCATTTGCAAACAAAAAGAATGTATACTGAAATCATAAAACTGATGGATGAAATAAATACATGATATCGCATAAAATGCGATTGGTACAATCATAAAACTATATCACTAATACATAGAAAATGTCTACATAGATCGGGCGACTAAAAACTAAAGGTATGTGAGCTCTAAGGATCCAAGGGCGAGCTACAAATCGTCGTCCCCCGAAAGCTCTTCCCGCTGTAAAGGAGCATCAAACGGATTCTACAGAAAAAGAAACAACATATCAATCCACCATACAATAATGCATTCAAATATCTCATGGTAACTACGGACAAGAAAGATGAGTGACTTACTGGGCCGCCGCGTCTATACAATCGGTCGATCAATGATCTGAGACCGTGCCTCTCCGCATATCGAGTCTCAAGGCCTTGCGGATCGCGATTTGTAATGGAGTGCTGCAAAGAAAACAAAATGCTAACTGTTAGAAACATGATTGTCAGTACAAAGAATATCTCAAAAAAACAAATAAGCAAAACAAAAGAGAATCTTACAAAGTCCTCCAAATATGTCCTGTGGCCGCCACTCCCAAGATGATGTACCGATCCGGCCTCGATTCGTGCCCTCGCCGCCTCCCGCTGCTGACTCCAACATCCTGGCGAATTTGTAGCCTCCTCCCTCAGTCGGTGCCAGTCGTCTGCATCTAACCACTCGGGCTTTGGAGCCCCACTCTTGATTGCCTTGCGTGCGTCGGATCGTCTATGTGACATGTATGCACGCATGCAATCCATCATCCAGCCCGTAGAGAATCTATCCACTACGGCTGGCACCGGGAACTCCTCGTGCAAGGATGCTACTATGTACTCCTTGCTCCCCTCCGGTATGTTCCTCCAATGATCCAGGACGTTGTGCTGAAAAACTTGTTGGCACAACTCCCTCATGCAAGCCATCACCCTCCTCCCCTCATCATTCATGATGATGGCTCCTGACCTGCCATCCACTAGGTATCCATAATCCCTAGGAGTGTGCCTTGTATGGGCCCTCTCCCATCTCCGTCCACGCTCCTAGGCATATCCAGGAAACCCCTGAACATCCGGTGTACCGACGGGGGTACCCTCTCCCGGAGTGCCACACAAAGGGGTGCCACCAGAGGGTGTGCCACCAAAAGGAGTGCCACCAGAGGGGGTGCCACCAAAAGGAGTGCCACCAAAAGGCGTGACATCTGCCGACGGCTGCGCAAAAGCCGGAGTAACTGGAGTGGACGTCCCCACAGGTGTGACAAATCCTGGAGGTGACCGAGCTCCAGCTGAACGACGAGACGGAGACACCGCGTCCGTGTCTCCACAGCAGCACCCCCCTGATCCTCCTGCAGTCGCAGTCCCTCCCTCTGGCCCAAGTCGCGAGCGTCGAGATCGTCTACTCGAAGCTGAAGCATCTGATCGCGCCGAAGCTGATCTAGCAGACCGCCCTGACGAAGAACGAGACAGCTCCTGATCTGCTATCTCTCTGAATCTCGCGAGCTGATCTGGAGACATACGTGCCATCATCTCCTGAAACTCCTCATCGCTCATCCCTCGACTCATCCTGAAAATGTCGATACCTGCACAGATAAAAAATAATGTTAGAATAATCAATTTAAACTATACAAAGCACATTAATAAAATCATTTTTGAAAAATCCCTCTTAAAATGCATATCTTATCTACCTTTATGGAAGATCTAAACAACGAATTGAGTAATATAATTCTCCAAGAATGAAGTATTCTATGGTCCCATGTTAATCTCCTGACACAACTCTGCATACACTGGAAGGTCGATAGACATGTCACCACAAAACAACGAGTCTGTCTCGTTCTCAAAAAATTCTACGACTTCTGTATTTCCATCATTGTTAGCCGATGCAGGCTCCAAGCTTGCGGTGGCCTCCACCCCTTGTAATTTCGATCCCTCTATTTGCATATTTTCTTCATCTATGCCTGGAACATCGCTTTGATCGTATACTCTCGCACCTCGAGGAGTTGAAGGTATAACATACCACCATCGAGGTTGTCGAGGATTTGGATAGAAGATTACCTGTTCACAAACACTTACAAACCGTCTTCAAACCATTGTGACATAAACCATGTTGTATTACAATTAGCAAGCAAATGCCTAGTTGCACCTGTTCACAACGGGCCGGCAACACAAAGGTGTCGCGCAAATCCATCCATTTTTTTTCGGAATCTATTTCGAGAAATCCAGATGGACCTCGTCGAACTGTTGCGATGTCTCCTTCTCTTTCATTTCCTCTCCTAAACAAACAAAAGAGAACGATTTAAACCTTCAACAAGTAAAAGAAAGAGAGAGGGAGACTCACCAATGAGATATGGCGAGCGTGGGCGGCTTCTCTTTGCAACGAGGGCTCCTCCTCTCCTTCGCGAACAACGACGGTGGTGGCGGCGGCGGCGGCAAGTCTCTTCCTCCTCTTCTCTCACAAAGCCTTGGCTCTCTCCCTCGCTCTCTCCCTCGCTCTCGCTCTCAAAAGGCGAAGAAAACAAAATGAAAACGGCGCTCTGGTTTCGGCCGCGCTTTTTTTCCCTGCGGCGTCGCAATTGGCGTCGCTATTTGCGTTGGAAATGCGACGCAAATAGCGACGCATATAGCGACGCCAATTGCGACGCATATAGCGACGCCGATATCCGCCGTCGCTAATCGGCGTCGCTATTGCCCCATTCCCTTGTAGTGAATTAGGGGAAATTTGAGGTAAAAAATTTACCTTCTTTTTGTTGATATATTGATTGTTAGGGTTTACACAATTGAACAACAAAGTTATACTAGAGACTCCTTTTTGCCTAGAAAAGATTCAGGTAACCAAGTTTCTCATAATGCTACTACAATTGGAAGATGGTCCATGAAGAGTTGCTTTCAAAGTGGAATGTGACACTTCTCCATTTTCTATGAGTTACTATTTTGAGATAAAATATATATGAATTATATTCTTTTCAAGAATATTGGTAGTTTCTTAAGGGACTGCATCATAAGAAAGAGAGAATCTAGAGGCAAGAATATATTTGAAATAGATAGGGAAGATGGAGACATATTGGCCCATAGACTAGCTGCTCAGATGGTCATCTAAAACTACCTTGTGCTTCTCGGGATCCACCAAAAAGAAGAAAATGATAAAGCAAATATTTAAGTCCATTCAACCAATGTTGATGGGTGTGATGGACTCTCTCGAGACCATGTTTACTAAGAATAACCAAATAACAAGACTCAAATCCTACAATTGGCATAGCATATGGCAAGTTTCTACTAGCCTAGTTAACTAACTTGATCAAATGCTTCTTATATTATCTTCTATGCATTGATACATGATAGATAATGCATTTCAATTGTGACAATTCATACTACTGACATCACAATCAATATTTCCTTGCCTTAGAGATATATTTTACTATTTATAAGTTGTCAAACTTGGTGTAGTGGATCTCACAAAAGGAGATACATACATCCTTAAATCAATCCACAAGGCCACTGCATAGTCAATATATGTTCTTTTTGAGCGGTTCATGAAGACCTTAAAGGACCTAATGCCATAATGGGTTTATCCAAAGGGAAGTGTGGCTAGAAACTCTTTCTATTATTAGAGGTATTAGTATACATTTCTAAGTTTCTTTGGTGGTGGATATGGACAACAAATTTCCATGGACTCTTAAGGACAACAATTGACTAAGTGGGTATGCGGTAGTTCAAAATGGGATAGAGGAGAGAGTGAATGGAAGCATGGAGAAAAATTCAAATTTTCTTTTTATGATGCACCACGTATCCAAATGGAGAGGTTGCTTCATAAGTATGAGACTTTTAGAATTGAATGAGAAGTAGTAGCACGATCAAAACTTTGACATATTACACATTAATAACCTAATCAATACGTCGAGAGCCTAGAGGAACTACTACCATTCATGCTTGTGGTGTGGTTGCATTTGGCATTGATAAAGGCATCACATAAAGGTGAGGTGATCACATAAGAGTAGTGGGAGTTCTCTAGGGGATGTAGTCCAAAGTTGAGTGTACTATTTCACCCTTATTGTCTTTATTAAGTCTAAGTTATAACTAACCCTAATCTTCAATGTATAGTACAAAGTCTACAATGATGTAGTTGCATGGGTAACATTGTATAGTAAAGAGCATTGCTAAATTACACTTGAAAATGGATTGTGGTGTTATGGAAAAGTTTGAGTGGGAAAGTTTATGGTGTGCCATAGATTGAAACACTATAATGGTCATGATGCAGTACTTTGATGCCTTGCAAAAAACATGATTTTAATAGATTATCATAGCTTTTCCATAATCATATTTTATCTGCAATGGTTTAACATTGTTTTAGAAGGAGAAAGCACCACTTCTTAATAAGGTCATCTAGATTCATGGAGGTAGATTTTGAGAAGAATAAGTGGAATGAATTGTGAGACATCTTTGTCTTGCTAAGTCACTGAAAGAAAATGTGAATCCTTCTTTTAATCGATCAACCAATCAAAGGCCACAAAGGCCTTTCAAGGAAGATTGGTTCTTGGCTTTCCACACAAGCTATCTTCTAACCTAGCCCTCAACAATCTCATTAGTTTTATATTGATCCTACAATATTTTGAATAGCTTGATTGCATGATGAAAGCAATGTTTCGATCATGGATGCAGAGAATCTACAAGTAGAGGAGAAAGGCTTGTAGGAAGTGGACGATGAGAAGGGCTTGCAATAGGGTAAGGAGGGAAATTTAGACAATTTGGTGCAACCAATGGAGGAGATGAGCATGGAAGAATCCTTTAGATTAAAGTAGACTCTTTTCTTTTGTGTCAAGACCTATGCATAGACCTTTTGATGTATATCAATTTATGCCAAGATGATGTTATGGAGCCATGGCAGAGGTTGTGTTTATGAGAGCTTGATGTTACAATTGTTGGTATTTCACTTATATTCATACTTTATTTACATTATCTTTTCCTCAATTCCACATATCTACTTTGTTATTCTTCTCTTTCACCCCCATATTAGATTAATTGACATTTTTGTTTATAGCCATCATGAGCCAGCAATATAGATAACGAACTCTAGAAGATTTTTGTACATACATCTCCTAATTACTTCGTTTTTTTTTAGAGATAGAGAACATTCCAAGTTGTCCCATTTGAAACCATCACATTCTTCCTCTACATGCTTTGACACATTGGTATCTAGCATGTGCACCCGATGTTCTAGCCTTACTATAGAGAGTACACCTTTCTTGACTAGTGGAGCTAATGGCTTTGTGGGTGCTCTCGAGACATGGATCTCACATGGATATTGTGACTCATTGTCACACTAGAAGTCCTCCTATGGACACTCCTCACATTGTTGAAGGTGCCTCTGGGGGGTGCCATGGAGATGTAGGTGCTACAAATCTCACTTCCTCCTAGCACTCTGTCAAGTTATAATGTCTAGGAGGGTGGCTCCAAAGGATGTTATGATAATATAGATGCTATGTTTCTTGCCCATGAATTGCATGGACCTCAATTTCCATCCACATTGGCCACATCCATAGCTTATACTTCTCCCCCTGGAACACTTAGTACTTAGCCATATGTAGGAGTGGCACATCCATTGTTGTTTCTTCTCCTAGGACACTTGCTACTTAGCCATATGTAGGTGCCACTCCTATTGGTATGCCTAAAATACAAGTTTCTCTTGCATGTGTTAGGAAGCATACTCATAGGTGGGAGAGGCCATTAGGCTTTTGCCACCATAGTACATCTACTTGGTGGACCGGTCCATTGGTGTTATTATCATGAATGACGAGGGTTAGAGGCTCATTACATGTATACAAGAGTTGTGCTAGTAGATATTTATTGGAACATATTAAATAAATGGAAGTGCATACTAGAGAATAGCAAGGACTACATGATATTAGCCTCACACCATGGGTTTTTTGTATCGTCTCCTATTGATTGATCCTCCACAAGATGGATGATGGATCATATGTGCTCACATATGTCCCATAGGTAGTTGATGCATTCAAGGACATAAAGAATGACAAGGGAAAGGTGGTTATGGTAATGTTAGAGGTAGGATTGATGCATCATCTTGGTAGTTGAATCATAGTCCCTTACCAAGCAAATGGCGGCACCCCACAAAACCTACTTGGATGATTTTGTATGTTCTCTAGATTTATTATTAAGGTTTTCTTGATTTCTATATTACTTATAGTATAGACATGATTGAAGCAATGGTAGTCTATGTTCTTTGGTGAAAAACTCTAGGCTAGGAAAAAAATATGGAGAAAACTATGGTCTGAATATCCTCATGAACAAAATCTATACACGCAATGGTTTGTATGTCATGTCTCTCTTGATAGTGTAGTAAATTTATAGTTCTCATTATATCATATCTAAATTTGGATTGATGTTTGTTTGTACCGTAAAACCCTTTTGAGAAGCTCAGATTGTGAGAGTAGCTCTTACAGATCCCTACAGTTTGGCTACTTGGAGTACCCTTGTCTTTTTTGCTTTATACTCTATCTTATTTCTTACACCATCTAAGGTCTTATGGTGTGCACTTTTTTTTTTTGGGTGCCATCATTAGTCATGATGATAATGATGATGATCACATTCATTGTATGTGGCTTATATTAAGTGAGATTTATAATCACTATGGTTTTTTGAAGTTCTATCCTATCCACACCACGATTGCAAATTCCAATGATAACACACACACACACACACACACACACACATATACAATTATTGAGAATTTATTTTTGTTTAATTTTTGTGATACAACCTATTAAATAATGTAGACTCTTTAAATTTTATGGAAAGGTATGGTTCTTAGCCCACTAGTAGCCCTACCACCAAGTTTTTCCTTGTGATTTATTTTGTTACTATCACTATTTCGATAGCATCCATCACTATTTATGTCATTATTTGCATCACTATGTAGGGATGCTAATAGTTAGGGACAATATTAGTGATATTATAACTATTGTTGTTTCTATTGTTATTATTATTGCTATATTATAGTGATGCTTTTATGGTGATGCTTTTACTGACCACATGGGGATTTCTTTCATAAAGTAATTACATCGCAAAAGATGTTGCTATAAACCCAATTTGTTATAGTGTAATAGTTGAAAGCTTATATTGTTTAATTAATTACATAGGGAGTTCATAAAAAATATTAATAAATCACTTAGATATTTAGATTATTAGTTATATACTTCTCTTTTACTTCAATTTGAAATTGATTTTAATGTAAATCTTTTTTTTCGTATTTCTTTATTGTGATGTTGAAATCTTAATGATATTGTGACATGTTATCACATAAAAAAGAGAAAGAGAGAGATATGTTAAAAGAATGATTTTACCTCATATCGTATAAGTAACTCCTTATAACAAAGGTACTCAGTTGATTATACAAAATATATAGATAAAGTTTCTCAAACTTAAGATAGGATTATGTCATCCTCTAAACCAAGAGATCCAATTGTCTTTGCATGGCACACAATTCACCCTCTTTGTTATCTTTGAATATGCCACAAGTAAGACCTTATTTGTCTAAAACTATATATCATTCTGTTTACATCCTATCCTAGCATGTAGAGAGCCTTCACTTTAGTGGGACTTCAGTGAAGCATGGGGCCCATTGATGCTTTGGTAGAATCTATTATCATCCCTTGTTGCATGTACCATAAGCTCTCCTATTCTCAAGCTATCCACGTCAAGAAGGTACTCCCAAGAGGCTCATTCACTAAGTAGGAGTACTCAATTGATAAATATGTTTGGGGTAAAGTGTTGGCACTCTCATTGCACCATGCCTTTTGTCTTGTGTAAGGTACCACCATAAGGTTATTGGAAGAAGGTACTCCCAAGAGGCTCATTCACTAAGTAGGAGTACTCAATTGATAAATATGTTTGGGGTAAAGTGTTGGCACTCTCATTGCACCATGCCTTTTGTCTTGTGTAAGGTACCACCATAAGGTTATTGGAAGACTGGCTTATGGTGTATTTAATTCTTCTAATTTGCATCCTCAACATCTACTCTTCATTTAAGGTTAGAATACACAATATCCTTTGGGTTGCCATGATGGTAATTTTACTTGTGGTGGATTTTTGGAGGTGGCTTCAAAATAGTTTAGAGAACTTAGATTTATCAAAAGGGAAGAGGCACAAAGATCCAAGGGAGTATAGATGGAGAGTAGGTGGCTTTCGAGTCCTTGCTTTTTAATCGTCAGCTAGGTGCTTGAGATCATTAGAGCCAAAAATGCTTCAAAAAAGGAAATTGTAAGAAAATAATTACGTTGCTAATTAGAGGAGTTTTTGAAAGAAAAAACCCTCCAATTTTGGCTACCTAGATGTGATTGATGAGAGAATATATGATTCATTGAAGAGGTCGGCCATTAAATAACTTCATTCTTTAATGGACGTTAAGGTTCACCTTTTTAGTCTTATTCTCTTGGAGCTTGCAAAATTTCGTATTTTTGAATTTTTGCACCAAAAGGCACTTGCTTGTTCCTCGACATTCATTTTCTGCACCTTTGTTCTTTTTCCTTCTCTGCGACATTGTTGCCCCGTTAAGGGTTCTCCACCAAAATGTTTATTAGTATCTCTTCTAGCCACAAGCATAGCCCCATCATGCAAGTGTAAACTTACTATTCAACTAGATCCTGGTTATTCATCTTGGAGGCGTATACACCATCGAGCATTATTGGACAATGATAAATATAATAGGTTACAATTACAAGGAAAGAAGCATGTAGACTTTTGGGTGGATGCAAATATTTATCCACTGGACCCTTCTACAGGTAAACATCCTCATTTTTACAATATTCATGACTTCATAAGGTACATTGGAGATGGCTGTGATGGGATGCTTCACTATTGTATGAGGTTATATTTTTCATCTCATGCATTTAGAGAATAGATACATGAAATGAAGGAATCATTAACATTGGCACAAAAAACTATTTCTGAGCTGATGAACAAGAATGATGTTTTAGAAAATTCTAACAAGTCATTGCAAGAAAAATTACTATGCTTGAAGGAAACTCCAATAGGATTTAGAGAGAGAAAAAGATTGCTAAAAAATAAAATGGGCTTGTGTAGTCGAGTGAAAAATAGGAGACTAAATCTTGCAAAGAGATATGTCTCTAATATTTCAGGCATTAATATTCGAGAGAATGATGAGAGAATTAAGCTTATTAAAGAAACCATGACAAAGAATGACATTTTTAGGATTCTAAAATCACATGAAAATGTAGACTTGAGAAGTGAGACTCTGAAAGAGTTAGTGAAAGATTTGAAAGGAACAGTCAAACCAAATGAAATAGTGGAGACATGTGACAATATGGGTATTAGCGATAAAGGTTATCGTGCTCTCTCAAGATTGTGGTTTACAAACCTTAAATGTCATAGGATAAGTGTATGTTTGCAATTTCAATTGCTAAGACAGCCATGAATCGTAGGATTCCAGATTTCTTTGGGGAGTATATTCATGTAGTAGAATCTATACCCTATGAAAAGCATGAAACAAAGGGTTTTTTTAGATACAACACATTTAATAATTTTTGGATTGATCTTAAAAGAGTCCAAATTGTGATGGTCCATATGTATAAATATACTATTCAAGAATGTGATGGTATTTTGAAGTTTTCACTAAAATTGGATGAAGCACAGATTCAAAAGGGACAAAAGATAGAAATAGTCAACACTTGTATCATAAACAGGGCATTGGATTATAGCAATGGTAGGGGACAAGAACAAAAATTTAAGATACAATTTGAAATGGAACTTTGGTGGATTGATGTGGCCCAAGTACCAATTGAAAGTCATGAAATCCTAAAATGGTTGTTCTCTCATATAGGTATTCCTGATATTATAAAGTCTCAAAGTGAATGAGAAATGTTAATAGTTGATGGTGTTGGTAGTCTTAATGTTGAGTGGCATATGAGTTCTAACTTGAAAACTATCAAATGTATGCTTGGAGTAAGTAATGGGGCCAATTCAAAATAGCCTTGTATTTATTGCATGGAGAGTTTGGGATCCCAAGAATGGAGTACTTTGCGGGGCGAGCAAGAAGAGTCCAAACAAGGAACTCCATAGATTTGAACAAGTTAAAAAATGTGGATGGCTTATGGGATCATATTCTTTAAATCTCTTTAAGGAACGTTCATATTTGTACATTGCACGTTGAGATTAGAATAATTGACAAGTTTCTTAGGTTGCATCTTGACATTGCATATTCAATAAAACGAGGTATCTTTGTTAGATGACTGCATTGATAAATGTGAGGCTTTGCTCTCAAAAATGGGTTTTCATGGAGGTCAAATTCACCTGAGAAAGGATCCAATAGCCGTCGTAGGGAAAATAAGAGATGTCTTAGCAGGCATCTCTAGGGGGGTGCAAAAGCTAGACGATTTCTAGGAAATCGTATAGGTAAACAAATGAGTACATTGTGGGAGTGCTAGAGAGAGTTGTGTGCAATCATAACAACAGATGTGGCTAGTACACCACAAGTGGCATTCCTACGAATGGAGGTAATTTGGAGACATCTTGATATATTTTTAAAAGTACTTAGGGAACAAAATATAACATCCAATTATTCAAAAGAGTACAAACGTTCAATTGTAAATCTTGTTCAAGCAATCAAAGAAGCTTGGGGAGAAAAGGATATTACTTTCTACTTGGTAAGATAGACATAAATTTGAGTCTTTGTACTTTGAAAACAAGGTTTAATGATTCAAACTGATTTTTACTTTTATGGGTTGTCATAGCATATTCTATTTGTATACGGGCCTTATTTTGTGGAAGAGCAAGGACCCCTAGCAACTTACAGTAGCCAAGGTAAATCTCACTACCAAGCATGTACATGTTCCTTTTGGAGCAATACACATAAAGGAGGAGTGATTAAAACCAATTCCCTTGAGGAATTATTCAATTGGTTTTTTTGAAGACAACTTCAAAGACTAAAGAACACAACATATTGCGATGGAATCTAGAGCACCCATACTATTTTCAAAATAATTTATACATGGCTAGCTTTTAAGAGCCTTTACATCCTCATCCTCCTCAGGAATTTTTCCTCTATAAAGTAAAAACTCTATTCTCTTGTATCCAGCTATGGACTTGATATTTGTTTTATTTACTGCTAACGCATAAGATGAGAATGCTAGGAAGTGATCCGGGTTTTTTACAACCTGGATTATTACCACAAAATTTGGCCAAAGCCCCTATCAAGAGCTTACCATATCACTTTGGGTTTACTCTTCAAACACTAGGTATGCTACATTGCTTCTCGATTATGATAACTCTAGCAAATGGGGGGAACAAGTTCTTAGAAGGCATGTCAATGTAAAGGGTAAAAGGGATGGTTATCTTAGTGAAGATGAAAATGGATTACATCTAGGAGTTGAGTGAGTGCATAGATTTTTCAAAGGACTAGCCTCCAACTACACATGGGCTCCGTCTGCATCACTAAGATTTGGAATCTATCACCATCATTAGAGGACACCTCACCCTAGCACACAAGTCAATATCCACATCATGGTGTCATTTGGATCTTGCACAAAAGCTTACAAGCATGGACCCCTTTTATCACATGCTTATATGTATTTATATACATATGGGGGACTAAAGTCAAAGCAGCTTTTAGAAGCCGTTTTTTATAATCTCAATAACTCCCAAGAAAAAGCGAATTTCAAGAAAATTCCCGCGAAGCTCGATCGGTTTCGACAAAGTTGCAGAAGAAAGTTTTTTCAAATTCCTCACGGATTTGAAGTTACGAAGGCGCAGACTGCTGGCTACATGCAATTTTCTTCTCTCTTTCACCACACCAACTTTCCACTCTATCATTCTTGTAAATATATTATAATAATGTGCTTTGGGCACCCACCTCTTGTAATCTAGCTCCATTTCTCTATTTTGTCTACCACCACCCTTGGCTTCTTGCATGATGACCAAGGTGGGGACTTGTCCCATCCACTACTCTCCATATTTTCAAAGATGCCATACATCATCTAGGATTATGTTAATCAAGAAGATTAGATTAATCTAATCCCTCATGGAGGCTATATAAAGAGCCCATGGAGAATGAAGGGGGAGGAAGGACAATGACAAGTCCATGAGAGCACTCTAGAATATCCTCATCTCTTTGAGGTAAGCTATGAGTGAGTTCTTTTATTATATAGCATAATGGCAAGCTTCCTCTACCTCTTCTCCTATTATCTCCCTCTCTTCTCATCTTCTCATTCCATGTAGCATAATGGCAAGCTTCTTCTACCTCTTCTCCTATTATCTCCCTCTCTTCTCATCTCTCTCTCTTATATTCCAATATGGTGTCTAGCACATATATTCTCTCTTGTAAATTTGTGTCTTGGTTCTCTTGATTCTCTTTGAGAAAAGGGATGTCCTAGCCCATCCTCCCTTTGGCTAGGTGGTGCCCCTCTTTAGTTCTCTTAGTGAGGATTGGAGGTTGGATGGGTAAGAGGCAACCCGTTCATCATTTCAGCCCTCAGAAGTATCCAGCCTTGGAGATAGAGAAGTGAGGACCATAACCAAATATTCGGATGGCTATTGTATTTTTTACGAACATGATTTTGTGCACATTGTACTGCAAACTTGAGTACCCAAGAAGCCTTGTAAGTGCTTTGACACAAACAATTGGCCACCATGAGGCCTCCTTCGAGGAAGTTCTATGCAAAACTAATAGAACATTGGGATCAATCCTTGATATGTAATCCCCATGTGCAACATCCTTTAGGGAACTACCACCAATTCTTGATCATTTGCCTCTTCCCAAGAAATTATCCTCATCTGCAATCTCCAACCATAAAACCAGAAGTCATAATGAAAAAAATGAAAATATGTATGTGGTTTCACAAAAACAAAAGAAAGAATTACCGTTTGATTTTCGTCACTCTCAATTTTACTTGGATTCCATAAACTAATTGATGTCTCCTTGATATCCTCGAGTTCCTTAACATATTTTGACTCCTCCCTTCCAAAATTGGAGATTTCAAGCTTCTCTTGAAATTGGTCAAACTCATTGTCAACAATATGTAACTCTCTCTCAACATCTCTTACATTGGTTAAACATAGGGAAAATGCATCTGATGTATCTATAAACTCATCATCTAGCACTTGAGTATCTAGTTTTAGTAAGTCCTCCTTGGATTCATTCTCAACATCCAATGATGCCTTCTGTATCTGTAGATGCCTCTCCAATACCTGCCAAGCAATAATCCTCCCTCAAATTGAAACGGATTTGTAGATCAGGTAATAATATGTACTCTTTGTCTTTAATTGGACAAGTTGGCAAGGATGGAACAATGAGGTTGGAAGGGGCATTAAATACTTCATCAACCTCTGCATTGCTCTCTTCAATTACTATCTCTACTTTAATTGAGCAATGTCTAGGTTTTTTGCAATTGATGCTTCCATCTATGGGTCTACTTGCTCCTCAACATCCACATCATCTGCTAACTCTTTAAGAAGACAACAGTTTGACAATTTTGAGGTTTCCTTAAGCTTTTCATAAAATTTGATGGGGAACTTCACCGGAGCAAACACAATAAATGCAGTAGACTTGAGCATAATCTTGCATTTTTTTAATGTAAAGAGCATAACTCAGATGTATAGAATCTATCAAGAGAATGATAACCACATTTCTTGGTGAAGGAAGACTTCTCAATGTGGTTGACCTCCCAATAGGAGTGTGAACATAATCCTTGGAGTCCAACTGAACAATATGTTGAGATGGCAAGCTCAACACATGCGGACATCGATGATGGACCGCCTGGCTAGATGGGTCCACACGTCTACACTTAGTACGTTGGTGATCATTATGACACTCACATGGCCACTGACTTATCACTTATTATATTTAGTTTGTTACAGCTGGCAAAGATATAGCGCCAGTCGATTAGTGTAGTCAGTTATGCATTGTTTGACTTAGAAGGCTGCTTTCCTTTATGTTGTATCCTATCTATACTTTGTGTACATTGTATAGTGTGTGAAAGAAGAAGAAAAATCACCAAGAGAAAACATTTTGGACTCCATCTCTCTTCTTCTGCTCTTGAGTGAGCTTCCTCTTGTGTATATAGTGTGTGTTTGGCACAGCAGCTCAAGCAAAGTCCCCCACCATGCGATTCTTGACACAATAGGATATGCCAACTCTTCAAAATTTGCAAATTCTTCCTTGCAAAATTCCTTTGAGTAGTTCACAACTTGATCAAGATCCCACTCTAGATTGAAAATCTTCCTAGCTATTGCAAAGAATGACAAGTCAATAATGTTTTCAGTAAGAAAATCCAGAAGTCTCTCTATGGCTCTGACCTCTGTAATCTGAGTGAGGCATGGGGTCCTCACAGAAGATTTTCCCTTTTTTGAAGCCTTCTTTGTAGTCACAACAATTGTCACTAACACATGAGATCCTGCTGAAACTTCTGAGGCAAGTAACCCCCTAGACAATGTGGATTTAAGCTTTTTTTTTACCTTTCCTAACTATGGAGGGTGACATGGGTGGGTTCTCACTTGACATTTTGAAGTAGCATAATTAAGGAGCTGATACAACGTGAATAGATATTGGTAGGACCTGAGATGTATTCCTATCACACAGTATCAAACCAACCTCAAAATTACATGTTCGTCACATGCAAAAAGACACAGGACCATGCTATCTAACTGTATTATAAGCTACTACACATAAGCACAAAGGAGCATGAATAGGTCAAAGGACAACAATGTTGATGGAGAAGACCAGGTGGACAAGAAGAGGTGATGGGAGAGGACGATGATGGTAGGAATATGATGTAAAAGGGAGGCGAATATTGCAACGAGGACAATGGGAGAAGACGGGAGGGGAGGTCAGACAACGATGGTAGAAAATAACGAAAACAGTGCAAAGTGAGAGCTCGATTCATTATATAGGTCGTGTGGAATAGTCTCAAACCCTTGGGAAACCCTAACTAGAGAATGAATACAAAAATGACATGTGTCCAAAAACTCCCACACGTATATAAGGGGCCCCATTTTGCGCGAAGACCATTTCACACTTTCCGCCTTCCTTGTGGTACGTCCTTTGACCCTCATATAGATTCTATCTGTCATTCATGTCGGAAGTTTGGTGACACACTCACAATTTTTGACCTCTCTCCTATAGAGACTTATACAGTGCGAATACTAGTCTCGCAAAATCCTCCAGCACAACCACTCACACAGTATTTGATACCACTCAACAAGTGCACATATGATGCGATTGATGCACAATAGAGTTCTTATCGTTCCTCCTATTGTGTGGTATATGTACTTCTTCTTATACGACACGATTGTGGGATTTCTGCATGAGGAGGCTTACATCATGCTGTATTAGCTTCTTTTTGATACGGAGCGATTGTGCTATTTCTTCATTAGCAATGTGATCTTATCATGTCGTTAGGAGGTTTCAATCTAAACTATCCTTACTCTTGCATCCCAATGGTGTTGTTTCTCTTTAACATTGGTGTTTCTTGTTGTTCTAGCATTTTTCAATATGGTGCGATAGTGTTAGTTAGATATTAGCAGCCTCATCTCATTGTGTCATATTGTCAAATCTATTCTAGGTACTCTTGACCCTTAGCCCACATAAATGATGGCTAGGACAAAGCAAACTACAAGGAGGGTTTATTTGAGGGAAGGTGAAGAGAAAATGGTCGAGGAGACACGTGAAGATATTGTTTGCCCTACTACCCCTGCTGGTGTTGGAGGTGAAGGTGAATCCTCAGAGAACTTCAAGTCAACTCTATTGGTGAGGTTCAACCTTCAAGTTCCCTTCTTAATCCTGCCTAGGAAATCCCTTTTAGGAGAAATAGAGAATCTAAATGGTTCTACATGATGCAGGAATGTTTTAAAGAGATCAAGAAAGCTCAAAAGATCACTGGTTGTCTCATTCCTGAGGCTCCTTTTTTTAGAGTGGTCAAGAAGAGATCTGACAGGTTGTCTTTAGTTGCTTCCATGGAGGGCCTTAATAAGAAATGACAGTTGTCTCCCCTACTTTGCTTATAGGAGGCAACATAGGATTTTTTAATTGATTTTTTGAATGATGCATACATTGTAGCTGCTCATGCACATTGATGAATAAGGACTTTAGTATGGTTAGTAGATTTAGGTATAGGTTTGACAAAGTTTTGAAGCCTCTACCAACTACTGATCAAGAGGGATTTCAAATTCTCAATATTTCACCCAAGGTGTCTAGAAAACGGAAGGAGCCACTGGCACACAAGGTTGAGGATGTTACTCACTTGTATCCTACAAGGGTTGCAAGTGAGCGAGAGGCTGTCTTTGGAGGAGAAGAGGAAAGAGATAATAGAGAATGAAGATGTGATCTGGCACGCAAAGATAGAGTCTCTTGGCCATGTGAACTACGAGAAGATGGGCAAAGTGTACGGCCAAATGGTCATAAATGTTTCTATTAATCCTGAAAAAGAAGAATACATCAACATATCTCCTGAAGATAAGGCCCTATTCGAGAAAAAGGATTGTCAACTAACATATTCAATAGTTTTATGCTGTTTGAGAGGTAAGGTATTTTGCTTCTCTTTGTTTGTATACAGGTCATATATTGCTTCTCTTAGCAATGATATTCCTAAGAGTATATTTGTTGTTGATCCACTTCTTTCTATGGGTTTATTTTCAAAATCTAGTTCAAATATTACAAAAAGAAAAGCACTTTGATAGTGTCACAAACCATCATATATTTTCTCCATATGTTGAAAGGTACATCCCTTCAACATTCTATCTCTTGATGATTTGTCTTTAGGGTTTTTTCTCACTAGTGCTTTGGTTCTCACAGAGAGCACTGGAGCCTAATCTATATTGACATTCTTGCAAGAGAGGTTATCTTTATGCATTCTCTTTCAAGAATTCATGACCAATCAAAGATGTATTGTCAATGGACACTCTTTATTTTGACTTTTATTGGTTAAAGTTTATGCTATTTGCTAATAAGTTAATATTTACAATGCTGCTAAACTTGTTACTACCCACTTGGACACCAACTTTGAAAACATTACTGATTCTCACTACAAGGATATAGGGAAATAGGAACGAGCAGTTCCGACGCATATTAGCGGTGAAAATAGCAACGATATTCACAAAAAAATAATGGGCCAATAATCGAGCATGGTTTCTTGTCGCAGAGAGCAAAAGAGAGAGTGAAATAGATCGTGCGTTTGGGAGGGAGAGGGAGAGAAAGAGAGAGAAGGAGAGCTTCTCACCGCCGCTGCCACCGTTTCACAAAGAAGAGGAGGAAGTGTAGGAAGGGTGAAGAGGAGACAAAGAATCCATCCTCGAGCCTTTGCGGTGAGTCCATTGCTCCCTCTTGGTTTGTTCTTGTTCTTTCTCCTTTTCTTTTGTTTGTTTTTGTTGAGAATGAGGTGCATTGAGGGAGAAAGAGAGAAATGAGAGAAGGAGAAGAAGAAATAAAAAGGAAGAAAGAACGAGAGAGAGAGAGAGAGAGAGAGAGAGAGAGAACATGAAACATAATAAAGAAAGAGAGAAAGAGAGGGAGAGAGGGAGAGAGAGAGGAGAATGATGAGAAAACATGAGGGGGTAAAGAGAAACAAAGAGAGGGTTTGTTCTTGTTCCTTAATTTCTTCTTTCTTTGTTTGTTTTTCTTTACAATGATATGAATTGAGGGAGAAAGAGAGGAAATGAGAGAGGGAGAAAAAGAAAGAAAAAGGAAGAAAGAAAGAGAGAGAGAGAGAGAGGGAGAGAGAGCATGAAACATAATAAAGAAAGAGAGAAATAGAGAGAGAGAGAGAGAGAGAGAGAGAGAGAGGGAGGGAGAGAGGAGAATGAATGAGAAAACACGAGGGGATAGAGAAAAACAAAGAGAGGGCTTATTATTATTCTTTAATTTATTATTTTCTTGTTTGGTTTTTTTTGACAATGATATGCATTGAGGGAGAAAGAGGGGAAATGAGATAAGAAATGAGAGAGGGTGGAGAATGTGGTGCATTGAGGGAAAACGATAGAAAACTAGATAGGGAGAAGAAGAAAGAAAAAGAAAGAGAGAACGAGAGAGAGAGAGAGAGAGAGAGAGAGAGAGAGAGAGAGAGAGAGTAAACATGAAAGATAACAAAGAAATGGGAAAAGAGAGAGAGGGAGAGGGAGGGAGGGAGAGAGAGAGAGGGAGGGAGAGAGAGGGAGGGAGGGAGGGAGAGAGAGAGAGAGAGAGGGAGATAGAAGAATGAGTGAGAAAACATAAGGGGGTGGAGAGAAACAAAGAGAGGGGCAACAAAGAAAGAGAGAGAGAGAAAGAAATATAGGAAATAAGAGGAGAGGGACAAGAAGAAAGGAAGTGGAAGAGAGAAACGGTCGTCACATCTGCTATACTCTCATGTTCTGAATTATGTGAGCAATATATGAAAGGTGGGATGGTGGCTGTAGTAGTAGTAGTAATAGTAGTAGTAGTAGTAGTAGTAGTAGTAGTAGTAGTAGTAGTAGTAGTAGTAGTAGTAGTAGTAGTAGTAGTAGTAGTAGTAGTAGTAGTAGTAGTAGTAGTAGTAGTAGTAGTAGTAGTAGTAGTAGTAGTAGTAGTAGTAGTAGTAGTAGTAGTAGTAGTAGTAGTAGTAGTAGTAGTAGTAGTAGTAGTAGTAGTAGTAGTAGTAGTAGTAGTAGTAGAAGAGAGAGAGAGAGAGAGGTTTTGTTAAAGATGCACCTTGGGTGTGTTCAATGCTTTGGGAAGATGCGGAAGGCCTGTGTCTCTAGATCCCCAATAAAGAAAAAAAGAGAGATTGTACTTAGAGGTGAATGGATGATTTTCTTGACATGCTTTGTGCTACCTCCTCCTACACTCTGCATATTGAGTACCACACAAAGGAAAAGAGGTGGCAAGTTCTGGTGCAATACCACGGGACGGGGAACACTCCGACGTAGAGTAGCTAGTCCCTTGCTCCATGCATAGCATATTAGACTTTACATATTGTAGGCCCGCCCGTAAGGGGGTGGAGAGAAACAAAGAGATGGGCGACATAGAGAGAGAGAGAGAGAGAGAGAGAGAGAGAGAGAGAGAGAGAGAGAGAGAGAGAGAGAATAAGAGAGGGAGAAGAAGAAAGAAAGAGGAAGAGAGAACGAAAAAGAGAGAATAAACATGAAAGACAAAGAAAACATGAAAGGGAAAGGGGAAAGAACATAAAATGAAGAGCGCAAAGAAAGGTGCAAATAAAGGGGGAGAAAACCAAGACTTTAGTTGACGTTAATTTTGTTGAGTTATAAGAGAAGAAATCCATTCTCAAACAATATAAGAAAGAAAAAGAGACTAAGAACAAAAACAAATTGTTTATCGTAACATAGACCAAATGGAAAACAATGAAGATCGTGATGTTCAAGATCACGAGACGTATCTTAATTAGCATATCCTGTGTCCTTGCTCTCAATGCAAGCTGGTAATTAGACGAAAACGTCGATTGTCTATAGAACATGTACGACGCTTTGGTGAGTTTCAATTGGAGATAATTGATCAGGCAATCTCAAACTTTGAGCAAATGGTAAGAAAAGTGTATATCAATCATGCATTCTATTCGCAAACTAATTAAATATCATATACAAAAACATTGGATGTGGCCGTAAAATTTATTACAGGGAGGTGACCTCTCATCCCAAGGAGGAGTGCACCTATTATGGCCAATTAGAAGAGTTTGTGAGCGTCCGATAGATGGAGTGCATGAGGCAATCCACCACTTGGAAGGTACTACCCAATCTATAACATCAATACCAGAGGAGACAACAGGTAGCCTTTCAGAGGTTCCTACAATCTTGGAGCCTGAGATGGAGGCAATGATCGATGCATTGATGCCCAAGGATGCCGAGACATCTGATCTTCTTAGAGAGGAAGCATCCATACCATTATATGATGGGTGCCGAGTATCTCACCCTGAAGACACTGCTTGCACTCCTAAGTGTGCAAGCAAAATAAGGGTGGAGTGATGCAAGTGTGACCGAGTTGTTTAAGTACCTTCTATGTACACTTTTTTTATTTCTTTTCGGCACCATTATAATAAAAATTTATATTTTTTCAAGGTGTTTTATGATTTCTTTTCAGGTTTCTAAAGTATCATGTATTACCACTTGTAAATACCATGCTTGAGTCTTGTGATGATGCGCGACATATTCTACAAAAGCTTGGCATAGACAACAACAGCATCCATGCATGTGTCAACAATTGCATGTTGTTTCGAGGAGAATACAAGACTATGGAGACATGTCCAAAGTGTGGTGCTCATAGGTATCGATAGGACTTGCAAGGGAAAACCATCCCTCAGAAAGTTCTTAGATACTTTCCACTTATCCCTCGTATACATCATATGTTTCATACGTCAGGTATGGCGAGCTTGACAAACAAATGGAGTCCAATGAATATCACCAGATTCACACGCATAGAGCTACATTGACTCTACCTTTCTAGGCTTTGCATGAGAGCCAAGGAATCTTCGGCTCAGTCTTGCTATGGATGGCATGAACCCACTTGGTCTCTGCTCAACTTCTTACAGTGTGTGGCATGTAGTTCTTGTTAACTACAACCTCCCACCATGGCTTTCTACAAAGAAAGGACACCTAGTCCTTAGATTGCTTGTTTCTAGCCGCTTCAAAGTCAAGAATATGAACATCTATCTCTGTCCATTAGTTGATGAGTTTAAGATTTTGTTGGAGGAGGGGGTCATCGTGGAAGATATGAGCAAGCATGATGGTCGACGGTCCGCCAATATACGAGCCATTCTCATGTGGATCATGCATGATTTTTAAGGATCAGGGAGTGCTCATGTAAATAGGCTTACATTCTTGTTGGTAATATCTATCATAGCTTGTTTAAGTTTGTATTCACAGGATAGAGGTGTTGGGACATGTCTGGTTACCTCAAGTTATTATTCATGTCCATTGTGTGGGCCACAATTAGACTCTTGAATGTCATGAACCATAAAGAAGATGGTATATCAAGAACACACTTCTTTCTTATCGAAGGGTCATGAACTGAGGGAAGGTTTTCTTGGAAAACCTCTAGCACGAATGAATGTCCAAAGCTGGTACGATCTGAAAATGGTCTACAGAGAGTCGCATCCAAATGTAATGCGACGGTTCTCAATTTTCTATGAGGACCCAGTTATAGATCAACCACTTGTTGGATCCCATGCATATTTTGAAGGAAGTGGGGCAAATTTCTATGGAACCACATCACAGGAAAGAGAGACACTATAGGGGCATGAATGGATTTGAAGGAGGTAGGCAAGATGGAGATGCTTTGAGTGCTGATGGTCGCTTGCAACTACCTTGGGCTCATTGGGTTTTGTCCACTAAAGAAGAGCACTTTGTGAAGCAAATTATCAGTTCTATCCCCAGGTATGATGCATTCTCTCAGATCTACGTTTTCGAAAGACGACCAATTATCAATGCTAAAATCCCAGGATTGGCGTAAGATATGTCAAGTTTATACTATGAATAGACTGTAAGTGGCTTGCGTATTTTGCTATTTGGAGTGTATTGATTGTTCGTTATGCTTCTTCATTTGTGGTAGTTTGTATTCTGATTGCGATCACATGATGCCTTACTCCAGAAATACGTGGGGTGATTTACAGGTTGTCAAATTTAGTGCTATGGATCTCACAAAAGGAGATCAAGACATCCTCTATTGAATCCGCAAGGTAGGGAGCAGTGGAGATGGTCTATCTCTTTGAGAAGTACCAACCCACTAGTATACTCATGATACAAACTCACCTCTTAGTGCATCTTGTAGATGAAGTGGAAATTATTGGATCTGTCCATACGTAATGGATGTTCTTGTTTGAGTGCTTCATGAAAACCCTGAAAGACTTTGTGCAACAATGAGCTTAGCCAAAAGGTAGCATGGCTGAAGGTTGGTTGGTGTTTGAGCTATTAGTGCATATTTCGCACTGGTTACCAACGGTGGATTCAAACAAGAGTAGGCTATGGTTGTTGAAGGATGATGATAGACTGATCGGAGATGTGTGGTTAGAAATGGGATAAAAAAAAGGATGGATACTGCAATGGAGGAGAAAATGAATCATTTTTATATGTTACACCATTCCTCCATGGAGATGTGGCTCGCTAGGTACGAGCAATTCAAGAAAGATCGGAAAGAAGCGCAATCCGAATTTTGACGTAGTACATGCCATATAATACATGCCATTGACCAATTTGATATCCATAGGGCATGGAAGATATGTCGTGATCTCAATTGAGAAGTGGAAATTCTTGAGGGGATGTAGTCCAAAGGTGACCACATGTTTTATAAGTTGTCATATCTAGATTTTATATGTGACAACTAATTAACCGTTTCAATGTAAAGTACAAAATATATAATGCAACATGGTTGAGTGAATGACATTTTTGTGTGGAGCGTATCGACAAAATGCACTCCACAATGGATTGTGGTATCATGGCAAAGTTCGAGCAAGAGAGCCGATAGTGAGCCATGGATCCAAACACCGTTATAGATGAGATGGAGTATTTTGGGAACTTGCAAAGTATTATCACGATGGATTATCGTAGCTTCTCCATGATCCTATTCGATGTGTGTAGTGGCTCAAAGTGGTACTGGAAGGAGTCAGGGTAATTGTTCGATGAGGTCCATCTAGATTTCTCGAAATAGATTCTAAAAAAGGATGGATGGATCTGCGGAACACATTTGTATTGCCGGCCTATTGTGAACAAGGACATGGTATATGTCACAAATGTTAAATCTCTATTGTATGGGATTTTGAACATGTAATTTTCTATCCAAATCTCCAACAACCTCGATGGTGGTATGTTGTACTTTAAACTCCCCAAAGTGCAAGAGTATATAATGAAAGCAATGCTCCTAGCATAGATGAGGACAATATACAAATAGAGGGATCGATATTGCAAGGGGTGGAGGCCACCCAAAGCCTGGAGCATGTCGAGGAGGAAAAATCGGGTAACAATGATGGAAAGACAAGAGGCCAAGAATTCTTTGAGAACAAGGTGGACTCATCCTTTTGTGGTGACCTTTCTATCGACCTTCCAGTGCATGTGGAGTTGTGTCAAGAGATTGGCATGAGACCATAGGTTACGTCATACTTGGAGCATCCACCTACTCAATTCGTTGATGAATCACTTATAAGGGTACTCTAGAATATGCATTTTAAGTAAGATAATTTTTTTAGAGTTATATTACCATGCTTTGCTTGAATCTTTATATTGATTATGCTAACGTCAATGTTTGTCCATGTAAGTAACCTTTGTGGATATTTGGATAGCATGATGAGTCAAGGGATGAGCGACGAGGACCTATAGGAGATATTTACATGTATGTCTCCAAATCACATCGCTCGATTTAGAGATATGGCAGACTAGGAGCTATCTCGGACACCATTAAGTCGTTTTGTTAGATCTACTTCAGCATGCTTTGATGCTTTGATTTCCACTAGTAGACGAGGTCAATAATCCAGACTTGGGCCGAAGACTGAGGGAGTGGTTTTGGGGGATACTACGTAGACATGGATGCGGTTACCCCATGGTCGGCTCGAGATACATGTGTTACTCTTGGCTCTCGTACCTTTTTGCTCAACTGTCTGCCGTAGGTGGCACCCCTATGGGTGCTACTCTGAGAGATACCACCCCTTGGGTACACCAAACCTGGATATGCTTAGGAGCAGAGTCACAAGTGGGAGAGGACATATCTTAGACATATCCTAGAGGGGTATGGATACCTTGTAGATGATAGGATAGGAACCGTCATCATGAATGATGAGGGGAGGAGGGTGATGACTCGTATGAGAAAGTTGTGCCAACAAGTTTTTCAACACAACGTCTTGGATCATTGGAAGAACATACTGGAGGGGTGTAAGGACTACATAGTAGCACCCTTGCATGAGAAGTTTCCGGTACCCACCACAACAAATAGATTTTCCACAAGCTGGATGATGGAGTGCATGCATGCGTACATGTCACACAGACAATCAGATGCACACAAGGCACTTAAGAGTGGGGCCTCAATGCCCGAGTGGCTAGATGCAAATAACTAGTGTCGACTCAAGGAGGAGGCTATAGATTCTCCAGGACGTTGGAGACAGTAGCATGAAGCAGCGAGGGCACGGCTGGAGGCAGGAGTGGTCCATCACTTGGGAGTGGCAGCCACAAGTCTTATCTAGAGGACTTTGCAAGTTTTCATTTTGTTCTTCTCAATTATTTCTTTACAATATCGCTTGTACTGACAATCATGTTTCTAACAGTTATTTTTTGTTTTCTTTGCAGCAATCCATTACAAACCACGATCCCATCGGCCTAGAGACTCGATATACAAAGAGACATGATCTCACTACATTGATCAATAGATTGCATGTACGTAACGGCCCAATAAGTCACTCATCTTTCTTGTTAGTAGTTACTAAATTTAATTTAAATGCATTATTATATGGTGGATTGATGTGTAGTTGTTTCGTTTTTTGCAAAGTCGGTTCGATGCTCCTTTGCACAGTAGGATGAGCTTTCAGATAGCGAGGATCTATAGCTCATGCTTGGATCCGTGGAGCGCACATCCTCTTCTTTTTTAGTCATGTGATCTATGTAGATATTTTCTATGCACTATGTTATTATCATCCTTTGTATATTGCCATGATTCCATGAGCACTTTCATTTAGCGATAGTATTTATTTTATATATTAGTCTTGTGAATTCAATTACACTTTGCCTTCATTTTGATGACCATTGTACACTTTATTGTAACCTTTTTGTATGGCCAAAATATAGCACATAGTGCAACATGTGGCCCTGCCACAAATTTTTTTTCTCTGTAACCATCGCTATTAGCATCGCAAATTTACCTGCACGTGTTGCTATTATCTTCGCAGTTTGCATCGCAAATCGTCTCTATTGGCATCACTATTTGTATCGCAAAGGTGTCGCTAATATCGACATGTTTAGCGATGATAAGCGCAATTTTTTTTTTTTGTGAACATTTTCATCACTTTGAACGTCGATAGATGAGGCCTGTATCTTGTAGTGCCTCAAAGGCCTTTCAAGTTTCTCCTTCAAGAGGTCCCATTGCAAAATGGCATATATAGTTGTGGATGGAGAGTGATTTCAAATGCTTCCAAGACAATAGATTCATAGTTATTGAATGTAGAGGGGGTGAATGTAAGTCTCCTATGTCTTATATTTTTATTTTCAAAGTATCTTTCTAATTCAAATAGCTTACATACTTTGTTGCAGTGGAGAGACTACTTTGATTCATACATGTGGTGGATATGGGAGAGGTGTATCAAACTAGTTTTGGATAGGGCAATTACTCCAGTGGACCCCGCCTCCCCTCTCCCATCTAAAACTTCCAAGGAACATGCAACAACAAAGGGCAAAGGAAAGAAAAGGACAACCACCAAAAAGAAGAAGTCCTCGAGGTTGAAAAGGAAGGAGTCTAAAAAGATGGGGATGCCTGAGATTTCTCGATTGAAATTTAATCCATCTCCTCTAAATCCCCAGGAGAAAAGAGTACCTAAGAAAAGTGAAAACATATATTAAGAGGAAACTAGTGATGATGAATGAAAGTGATAAACATGGAGCAACTATTTAGAAGAAGGAGAAAAGTCTTGAGGGTAGAGAAGTTGAAGATCAGAGAGAAGCTTAGCCTAAGGGTGGAGAAGCTGTAGACCAAAGAGAAGCCAAAGAACAGTCTGAGGGTAGAGAAGTTTAAGATCAAAGAGAAGCTAAAGAATAGCCCATTTTTCTGTTTGTACATCAGTAAATTTCCCTTGTATATTTGTAATACAATATTCTAACCCATGGTCTAATGAAATCTCGTTTTGGTCTTACCCATGTAAGATGATTTTTTGCTCATAGAATCACAAAGAATTGTAAAGTTCATGCCAAGAGTTTCTTGTAAATTGTACTCCAATTTTGTAATCCATTATATAATGAAATTATTTTGTTCAAGAAAGATGATTTGTTATTTATAGAATCACTACAAAGTTTATACCAAGAGTTCCTTTATAATATTTAAAAGTACATATGATTCCATGTTTCTGGTAACAATATCTGTGAGCAAAAGAAAAATGTAAATTATTTATGCATGCATATTCATGGTCCGAAAGTCACAACACTAGGAGGAAAACAACTCATACATGATCAAGAGCGCTCAACACTTTTTCCAATTATAGCACCATTTACCTTGAACTTATATCTAGGAGTAACATTGTCTAGAAACTCCAAGGTGTCTCTTGCATCCTTAAGACTCCACTTTGAAGTAACATTCACCTCCTTTACTTCTTGTGCAGTAACTTGCACGGTAAGTTTCAATGTCTTACAATCAATCTCAGAATCTAAGGGAACCCAGGCACCCATTCTAAGTTTATATCTTATGTAATCAAAACCTATGAAAAGGGATTGCGGAGATATATTATAGGATAAACCCAATGACTGAGGGCATACATTGTACCTTATGAAGTCACCTTTGTGGTCACATTCCTTGGCTTTCCAAGATAGACCTAAAATTTATCCAAATCTTCCTTTGAAAAGTTTCTGTTTAGCCATGAAGCCTTTGTCCTTTGTACACATGTTGTTTTGAAGCAAGCTACAAAAACATGCAAGGGTAAAAACCACGATAAGTGTAGTCTTCTCGAGATTTTTCCAAGAGTCATAGCCTTTTGAATATCTTGAGCAATTTTGAGTTTAAAACTCTCCATTGTTGCTTCTTCGGGCATCTCCCAATCCAAAGATGAGAGACTTGGTAACTACAAATCTTCAAGGTATCCATACACAAATGCTCTTGAGGGAACCACATACTATGCATAATACACAAAAATTCTACTTTCATTAAAAAAATTATGGTTTGATCAACATAAATAATGTTTGCAAATTAATCTTTATGAATGGCATGGAATGTCCTGCTGAGGCTCTTTATAGGTTACCACTCAAAACTTATCGATGGAAAGATATCCACAACCAATAATCCACTATTTAGCATTTGCTTCAAACAAAATAATATATTCACATATATATTGCAACTCAAACTTACAGTGTGCTTGTTGAGAAAAACATTCGCATGGAGCCAAGTACATATCTCTAGCCATGTAAACATGTTGCACTAAAGCAAACCAGCCTTGAGGGCATAGTCACACGCCAAAGTAGCCAAAGATGATTTGACTAATGCTAGTCAGTCCATTCAAGGAATAACTGGTTGGAAAGAACTGGTAGATTCTTTTTTGTTCTTTACACATTTGGCTGATGCCAATCATAAAGAAGTCTTGATTGAAGAAAAGAGAAGATAAACCAGGGCCTTCCTTTTCTGGCCCTCTTCCAATGATATTTGATATCCTCCCGTTTCGTTCTTTTCACTCGATGAGAGCACTGCAAGATGGTAGCATTGTAATCCAATTATTTATAGTAAATGTTTTGGGCTCCCATTCTCCTTTTGTGCTTTTGCTATAGATGGTGCAAGAGTTTATGGAATGAGAAGAACGCCTTGTGGATGCCATGTAAAAGGCAAGGAGCATGCAAACAATGTGCAAAGAAAGAAACCTAAAGAGAGAGGTCAAGGATCTAAGGGAAAACGTCAAGGAGACAAATTAAAAATGCTACGAGCGCCAAGAAGAACTTTAAAAATTCTCCCAATTTTCAAAACGGTCTAAATGAACTTATCTTTAATATCATGTCTTTGTCAGATGTTTTGTCAACTTTTATTAGTTAATAGGGCCTTTGGGACTAAAAAACTTGTTATGATTTGAAGAATTCGGCTAAATAGGAGGGAAAACCACAAAATGGACTCTACTATCTCAAAAGCGAGACGAGACAAGAATACCGTATTTTTATCCACGTGGCAAAATCTCTTTGGTTCTTTCCTTAATCCACTGATTAACAAAAGTGCCTTTTTAAAGCATTTTTGGCTCTAATGGCTTGCAAGACATGGCATTCCATGATTAGCTAGCTTGGTTGCTCTATTTGGGCCATGAAATATTTCAAAATTAAGTCGACTAACATAGTCACACTTGTTTATGAAGTATATCAATAGTAAGACGACACAAATTCAAGTGTGTACATTTAGTGATCTAAAACCCTCAAGCAAAAACTTTGACAAGCTAAAATCTCTTGTTCCTCTCACTTTACCTATTTCTTAAAGAAGTATAAATTGACCTCAATTTTAGTATAAATGACCAAATACACTCTTGCATTCTCATTTTAGGAAAAATTTGGATGAACTCTCTCTAATATATATAACTTTGACATCCAAGCTTCAAACCTAGTCATTCAACCACCCAAGGTGAAAAAAACAGCTCCAAGCATGTATCTTTGAATGTATGTTTATACTTAATATAGACTATTTGAAATCTAGCCTTCATACTTTAATTTATGTGGCATGACAACTGAGTTGTGTACCAACAATTACTTGGTGATAATATCTATAGAAGAAATTGATATTTTTGTACTTGTACTTTATAAAAGAAAACAATCAAAGTAGCATTGATACCTTTTTAACCCCCTAGCTTATTAGCTTACAAGCTGGTTGAAAAAATGAAAATCCCCTCTAAAGCTAGGGCTCGAAATTTCTATCTAAAGTAGACCATTGTAAATTCTTATTGCTTAGAACAATCTCAAGATAAAAATTATATATTTTTGAATTGTATTTAAAAAATCAACAAATTTATAAACATGAAATATCAAACATGTTCTTCAAAATGTACATGTCAATCTTCATGCTTATTTTTTGAAAAATTTACTCCCATCATACTATAAACACTAAACTTATTGTAATTTCCTTTAGCCCATTGATCAAAATGCATTACCATGGGAATATGTTTGTACATAACCTTATGTGTGCAAGTCATAGAACTCTCACATATGTATGAAATTCCCTCAAATTATTCACATTTTAGATGTTGCAAAAACTTGGAGTAAGCCATTGACATACCTAAAACCCAAAATTGGATGGTGGTCCTAAATTACAATTCCAAGTTTCATTAAGGTTGAAAGAGTAGAAGCATTCTCTAGGTTAGAAGAAGCACAATTTGCATTATCATTGGTTGTATTTGACATCAATGTACATAGCATCTTCAATTTATCAATACTTTAATTTGTAAATAGTATTGTAATATGTATTGAGTCTTAACTTGGACTACTCTATGAGAGATACTAATTGGAAAAGTCTAAAGGCATCCAATGCCAACATTCGTCTTGAGATAAAGATGAAGGAGGTTGAATGTGTCTCCTCGTGACCATGCCTACGATGGTTTATGAGAAAAGTGTCTACATATATCAACAAACTTGGAGGATGAGCTTGGGTAGGAATATGCTATATATGATTACAAGCAAGCTATGGATGTATATGCTATTAGACTTACGGTTGACCTGCACAAGAGAAAGTGGCCGGGTTCCAAATCCAAGGGACCAAGAATTTTTTGCCATTCGCCCCTTCCATGTTATACATGGCTCCAGTTAAAGAATCTTTCAAGAGGCGGCCAGGATAACTAGGGTAAGCTCCTTCACCAAACATACCTATGCATACACTCCCTCCTTCAATTGCCAAGGAAGAGTGCCCTTGGTAGTAGCCATTCCCATAGGGGTTAGTAGTTGCTCCAACAAGGACCTTAGCCAAGGTGATGGTCATGCCATCCACTGCAATGCCATTGGGTGCGGTTAAGGGCTCAATGGGTGGGCCCATGGGGGCCTTGGCAAAGGGCCAGGAACAAAGGCCCGGGCATTGCAACCCAGGGTTGCCCACCCAAGCAAAGGGCACTACATTCCTTCTTCTCTTGGGGTCTCCAAGGAGGGTTACGTGAGAGTGTTGCCCACAAGTGTGCATGCAAAAGCCTTGCACAAACACATCAGAGGCTGTGAAGAGGATATAAATGGGCAGCTTAAGATCATCATCATCATCATGTGACGCCGGAGGATAGGAATTGGCATGGGTTTGCACAAGAGAAGCTACGTCGGAGGCAGAGAGGAACTTGCCTTTGGAATAATGATCATAATGCAAGTCTTCCAAGAGGATGTTCTGAGAGACGCCATTGCCGCTGGAGTCGGTGTACGCCTTGGTGAGAGACCACCACTGGGAGACCGTGGGGGTCGATGCGCTTGGCTTCGTGCCGGCCTCCTCCATCTTATATTTCCGGCCAAGTGTAGTCGTGACGGAGATCTTGACGGATCTATGCAGGGAATGCTGCAGTGATAATAATGGGTCATGACTAGCCATGGCCGGAGTGAGGGACGAGAGGAAGTTAATGAGAGTCTCTCTCTCCGAGGCCGAGAAGTCTCCATAGAATGTGACCCTCAGTGCGATGGGCTTGTCGCCGGCCAAGACGGGGCCTTTGTGATAGGAGAGCACGAGAGGAGCAGGGCTAAAGGGCAGAGCACGTAAGGATAGAGCCGCCATGGGAGTGAGACATAAGACTGTCACTAGTGCAAGTGCCGCTAGGGAGGGTAAGCGGGAAGCCATAGAGAATGTGCAGCTGCAGATTAGATCACTCGAGAGATGCTGGCACTTTTATAGCTTCTGAGGTAAGAGGGCCGGGACCCGGTAGTGGAACACCTAACAACAGCTATCCTTATTGGCGAGAAAGACTTTCACTCCCACACGATTGATTTCTTTGCGAAAAATGCTAACTGTAGAACACGACCGAATAGCTTATCTATGTTCCCATACAGACGAAATGCTCCCTCTTCTATGAGTAGGCTCCATAGTGCTTGAAATTCCGTTCCATATATTATTGAGAGCTTGCCTTGGGGATTCCAAACCAACTTGAAGGTTTTGAAGCTTATGTGGCACAAGGAGAGCTTTGCCTTGGGAATTCCAAACCAACTTGAAGATTTTGAAGCTAGGAGAATGAGTTTGGTATTCAAGAAATAAAGATCGTTATTTTTTGAAGGGTGAGTGGGGTTTTTTTTTTTCTATCACTTTCTCACCAAATAAACACATGTACACACACACACACACACACACTCTCTCTCTCTCTCTCAATTGAATATAGGATATCATCATGAAAAGGGGAAAAGAACTAGTTAATCAATTTCATGCTCTCGAACATTATAACATATAGTTTCGTATATAGAGCAAAGAATCACTACAAGGGATAAAAGGTATAATGATAAAAAAATTTGATGGATCATGAAAAATTTTCGCTATCAATATGTTTACTAGAATAGGTGTTGATATAACCAAAATAAAATTTTGATGCTTATACCATTGCAATTCAAAAAATAAAATTTCAATGTACTTCTCTTTGCAATTAAAAAATATATTTTCGGTTGTATTCACACTTGTAAAATTTACCAAAGTTTGAAACATATTCTTCTCTATTCATTTCTTCAGCATCATTTCAACGAGGCAAGTGCACCAAATTTTCTCTTTTTAACTTGAATTTTTTACTTTTATTTGTGTATCTTGCTTTCTTTAGTAGAACTCCAAAATTTTCAAAGGAGAAAAAGGGAAATTCGAACATATGCTAAAGAAAAATAGAATCATACTGCTTTCTAGATATAATATTTTTCTTTCTTTCTTTGTTATTTGCTTGCTTTGCTAAAATATTTGGTTTGATTTTCTTTAAAATTTATGGTAGACAAAGAGGAAGAGAGAGAGAAAGAGAGAGGTGAAGAGAGGAGAGAGAAATAGAAAAGATATAGAGAGGGTAGAGAGAGATGAGAGAAGATAGAGAGGTGAGAGGGTAAAGAGAGAAGAGACAAAGGAGAGAGAGAGAGAGAGAGAGAGAGAGAAAAGAAGAAGAAGAAGAAGAAAAGAGAGAGAGATTAGATATACACAATCCTCCATTCTAATGGTAAAGAGAATATTCTCTAGAATATTCTTTGACTAACTAAGGAAGGTTCATAATATGGTTGGATAGGCCAACTAGACAGCCTTCCTAGCCTATAAAAGGAAGACCCTTCCAAAGCCATCATCAATCTATCTTTCATACCTAGTCAAAGTCTTTCTAGCGAGACTTAAGCTATTTGTCTATCATATGTCTACATTATCATCTAAGCTTCATAGTGGAAGCACATGGGTGGACAGATACATCTTTGTATCAATTTGTTTGGACTTAAAGCAATGTCTATTCTTCTCATACTTGATATGTATTCTTTACTTGCTGAGATTCTATCTATTGTGCCATATAATTTTTACAAGAGAGAGAAGAGGTAGAATCAAGATAAGAGAGGGAGGAAGAGAGTGTGTGAGTAGAGAGTAGAGAGAAGCGAGAGAGGGGATAGAGAAAAGAGATTAAAGAGGGACAAGAGAGAGACAAAAGAAAAGAGAGCTAGGAGAAGAGAAGAGAGAAGAGAGAGAAAGAGGATACTAGAGAGAGTGGAGAGGGTAGAGAGAAAGGAAGAGAAAAAAGAGAGGGGAGAGAAATAGTATATAGAAGGAAATGGAGAAAGAGGATAGAAAGAGAGTAAAAAGAAAATAGAGAGTGAGGATTGAGAGAAGAGAGAGAAAGATGGTAAAGAGGGAAAGAGAAGAGAGCAGAGAGAGAGGATAGAGGAAGAAGAGAGAGAAAGATGGTAAAGAGGGAAAGAGAAGAGAGCAAAGAGTGAGAGGATAGAGAGAGAAAGAGAAGAGAAGAGAAAGAAGGAAGAAGAGAGAGGGAGAGGGAGAAAGACAGAGAGATGAGAGAGAGAGGAAGGGAGAGAAAAGATAGAGACGGCTGCGTATAACCTGCTAGTCATTCAAATCCCAAAACCTATAAGCCATAAAGTAACCATCTCCATAACGAAGGAGAAGATATCTGTGTGACGACATAGGCTCATGTGGCATACATACAAATGCCTAGCAACTAAACATCCTCAAATAATCATAGAAGGGCTACATGCCACTCCATGCCTCATGGGATGTAATATCATCCAAGGTCAAGTTCGGCATCCTGTTAACCAAATAGAATGATGTCATAAGGGCCTCAATCCAAAAGCCATAAGACAACCCAGTTGTGGTGAGCATAGAAGCAACCTATAAGGTCAGGCACATGCCATGAGCAATCCCATAATACTGTCGGCACAAGAAATCAATGCCATATTGTTGACAAGAGGTCTGAAAGCTGGAAGAGAGAGCATGACTCTCATAATCCATCTGCAAGCACCTAGGCCTGCTACCAGCAGAATCCATAAACCTGTCAAGCATAACTGCAACATCCTAAATTTGCACCAAGGGAAAAGCCCAAACACGGTGGGTAGCATGATCAACAAAGGTCACAAAGTATGATGCTCCGCCAAGTGAGTGGGAAGGCATAGGTCCATATATTGCACAATGGACAAGATCTAGAGGAGCATGCCTCGTACGATTGCCATAAGCCAAGGGGGCTTTGCAAGGACCAAGATTACAATCAGGGCAAGCATCAAGATGATCTGTAAGTGACATAGGAGGCAACAATGAGTTGAAACGAGACAAGATCTCCATCTCTTTGTGGTGCATATGGCCTAGGCAATAATGCCATAACAATGCATGTGGTATCTACGTAACTGCAACCATATAATCTCCCACATGAGAGACATGCACTACATAATCACTTCCATATCTAGCACCTCTAGCCAATACCAAGGATTTTACCATCCAAGGAGCTCAAAGAGTCAGGGGAACTCTCATAAGAGAGAACAGGCTCATCAAGAGGACTGTTTGCATGATTAGAAGAGTTCAAAGTTGTCATAGCATATTGCACAGGGGACTCATCCAAACCAGAAGGGGAGAACACAAATGCATCAACCATGGATGCAAAAGCTCCCACACGGACAAGCCTAGCAGACAAAAGCATGACATATCCAACCACTGTAGCTCGCAGCCATAAAAGCATAAGCATGCCTCGAAGTCATAAGTGCATAAGCATCCCCGAAACATAGGAGTATACATAACTTTGCAGTCTCATACCATGTACTGATATACATGTCCAGCCAAGAATAGCAGGTGGAAAATAAACCTGCAAGAATCAAAATCCAATAAAAGCCCAAATATTTGTGTAAAAACATCCAGGTAAGAGGCTCTATAAAATACATAGCAGCAGACCGTGTGCATACACGGGTGGCCATAAAGATCAACTGCTCCCTGACATACACGGGCAATAGCAGCCCAAATAGTATAGATGCTATACAATAGAGAAGCAAGATGGCCATAACTATAAATCCCAAGCACTATCCAAGTCCACTAGTCAGTAAGTATCCCGCATATCAAATGAAAATAACCAATCATAGCTCAATAGGCAATTGCCAAAACAAGGAAGTAGTTCACTGCTCAATACCTGTAAGGGCATCCAAGTAATAGCCAAGATCCATAATCAAAGCGTCAAATCCCATATAGCATCCAAGGTCGCAACGGAAAAAGCCAAGTCATAACGAAAAATCCAAGTCAATGTCCAATTGCTCAAGGGAATACTCAAATGAATGTCAAGACGAGCTCAAACAACTTCCTTCCACAACCAAAGCATAAAGCATTCACCAAGACATCATAACCCGTACTGGGTAGCCTAGGCATAAACCATGTCATAGATGAAAGTCCAACTACAAAGAAGTGACATTCAAATCCAAATCAAACTCTAATCTCAGCTCAAAAGCATTTCGGAGCATAAACAAGGCATGTGGCATAGTCCAAATACATCATGACATCATACTGAGTAGCCGAGAGCACCCCATGAGACCAATAGGCATAACCCAACTGTAGCATAAATAGCTTCAGCCCTGAAGTTTCCAACAGCAAATAATAGTCCAAAATTGAGCAAAATAATGCTCAAACCAAGCTCAAATCAAGTGCCAACTCATAGGCATACATTCGCTGACATGTAGGCACCAACCGGGCATAATCGGGCATCAAATGACCATGTAGCATGAGCATAAAATGTAATGACAGGGGGCTGCCTGTGGACCATGTAAAATAGTCAATGGTTGAGCAAGATCAACTCCAAAACCATCTCACATGATAGGCATACATTCCCACATCATTCAGGGAGCATTCCGGACCAACTGGGTGACCAATGTCAATGCCAATGTGGCCCAAACATAAAATGCTAATGTAGCACTGCTATAAACTATCTGTGAACAATCCTAGACTGAAGCAAATCAGCCCACAAATCAATGCCAAGTCAAATGCCAAGTGCCGGGGGGTCCAATGGACCAAGATCAAGTGCTAATGAGTAGCCAAGTGGGTGGGAAAGCTGGAGAATGATCACGTGCTATCCAGGGCCTACCAAAAAATGGCACAAAGTGTCCTGAAGGGGGCTGATCATGTTTTTGATGAAGGGCTCAATAGGTGCCAATGAAGGCCCAAACAAAGTCTCAACAAGCCAAGCAAGGCGGGAAGCTTCAAGCTTCAAGGGGGAAGCTCATCAATGGTTGCCCCAACTTGTAAACCTTGCTGTACCTATGTGGACTGAAGAATGAGAGAGAACAAGATCTCATATCTCATGTAGATGCTGGGAAGAGCTCATGAAGGAGTGGCTCTGATACCAATTGAAAGGGATGCAGGAGACGCGGGAGAGAAGAGCACACACAATGTAGGTGTTGTCAACAAAGTTATGACAGCCTTATTGCACTTTCATATATATATATATATGAATAAAGAATATGGGCGGTCATTGTACATGGGCAGGCCCAAGGGCCTTTTACCCCAACAATATTCTATCGCTTATTTTGACATAGATATTGATGTACATAGAATAAAGCTAACACCCGTTGTTATTCTAATGGCAGGGCTTGACATTTCAAAGAAAATTTGCATGTATTTTGATCTTTATATTTCATTAGTATACCCTTCATATGTCATAGTGAATTTCACAAGTTTGTCCTACCACACATAAACAAGAGCATGGATAGAAGTCACAAGTTCAAGACATGGATGCTTCCAAAAATGTTTGATTGTGGAAAATACCTCAATTCTAGTAAAAGAAAAAACACATATATACACATTAGCTCATACATGATGACTATTCCCCTTTGGTGTAAATGTATGATCCCTAAGAAAGTTGGGACCCATGTGCATCTACCATTGATCACATCAAACAAGACCATGGGAGGAGTAGATGACCTTCAATTTCTTAAAAGGTAAACAACCCTTTGTTGGCCTAAGAAAATTCATAGTATTGGTTTTGAGGTTTTTACTCTTTCTGCAAGTGAAATCTTATTCTCAATAAAAACTTAAGTAAAAATTTATTTTCCTTCTTTGTCTTCCTCTACATTTAACTCTTTGTGATCTTTCTCTTCCTCTTCCTCTTTATCTCTTTTTCTTCTCCTTCTTCATCTTTCTCACCTTCCAACCATGATTGTCACTAAAAATATCTTTGTTTCTATTAATATAAAGTAAGAAGACTGTAGAAAGGAGAAAGAAAGAAGGTAAGCTATCAAAGCAATGAGGAAGGTGAAATGAGGTAGCTGATTAATTCTCTAAATGTCCTAACTGAGGCCTTTTACACCTTTTATACCCATCAGTATGACTAATTATTTCCCATAGTTCCCATCTTATCCCATTGTTTACATTCCATTTCGATCCCAAAGGGTTTTTCTAGAGTATTCTCCCTCATAAACAAAAAGAATAACATTTGTGGCTCAGTAGTGGGGCTATAGAGTACGACTCTATTCAAGAAAAATGGATGGGAAATTTCAAATCTTGATGGAATTTGGGTGTATAGTCATGTATGTGAGATGTCCATTAATGGGGCATTGGTAAGTTATAAGCTTGGCCATCAATTAAGGATCAAGTTTATTTACAAATGGCCCTTGCAATTATGTGGAGAATTCAAATATTGCTATTACTAGGCTAATTGATTTGGTTATAGAACCGATTGATGAGTTTGAAGATTTATAGCCACCATTCTTTGCTACAATATTAGTAGTATATATGTACCAAAGTCTCAACCAAAGTAGTAATTCATATATAAACATAGTAAAAATAGTGGAGTAACTTCTAATGTCAAGGATCCTAGTATAGATATTGATTTGGTTTAGGTAACCACAAGAGACTATGTAAGTAATAACATCAAATTAAAGGACCTTAGGTGTTGAAGAAGCATGACAAGTTTCAAGGTTACTTAAACTACATGAGATTTGCATTGAGACCAATATCATCATAGGGATATATCACTAGTGCAATCAAAAGTACTAGTCTATTGCATACAATGTAATTAGCTTGCTATAACACATAGAGGGGAGTGAGTGAGACATGGTTCAATATACCTACTTTAACTTGAGACAAACCATGAATGGTATTTATTATTACCTTGCATGTTCATTGTAGTGTGTCTAAGCACATGTCGTTAAAGTATACAAGGCATACTTAATCATTGTTTATGTAGCACATTTCGAAGAAATAGGGAGAAATGGAGCCTAAGAAGTTCCCTTCCTATATAATTTTGTGCTTTCAACATGCTAACAAATCCCATCAAGAAATGTGTGAGTGTGTGTCAATGATCATGTGGTAGAAAGAGACTAAATTTACATGATTAATGAATAAATAAAATCAACAATCTACCTATTTGGAGGACATAGCATCATAAGGAATGGCAAGGGAAAGCCTCTTTTCATGAGAACAAGATACAAGTAACTGGAAAGTCTTCTTTTGGACACATAATCTGCTTTAGAATTATAATGACATATTTGCAATATAGTTCATGGCCTTGAAGAGATTTTATGTGCACAATCAACATGAAAGAGGCAAAGAGACTTTGGATTAAGGGTCATGAATATTATGAGTGGGTTTTTTCTCAAAAATTGGGAAGCCACCATTCTTGCTTCTCCCACAACTTAACGAGTGTTCCATATTTTTGAAGTCAATACTCAATGCCCATCTCATAAACTCTATGCATGTAAAGAGAAACCTATAGGAAACATTCATGGATTTGGTAGCTTGAAAAAACTTCATTCTTTCTACTAGAATTTCTACTTTAAATGTGACTAACACTTCATTCTTTATTCTAGAATTTATAATCTTAATGTGACTGATGCTTCATTCTTTCTACTAGAATTTCTACTCTACATGTGACTGAGAAGTCAAGTACTTAAATATGAGAGTGTAGGTTTTTGTAAAATGAATCAAATGGTTTCCCAAAACACATTCTTGAATGGCGAGCTAATGCAACATGTGTACATACAATACACAACAGGTTACAGTGATGAGAGATATTCAATCAAGGTGTGCAAAATAAGCAAAATGGTTTGTGATTTGAAGTTTAAAACACCTTGTACATGGCATGGTTAGCCCATAATTCTATTGCACTAGCAAGAATTACTGTAATATCTATTTAATTCATTCCTCTTTAGACTAGTCAAGGGGATAGATAAGATGGTTTTTACTTTATGATGATAACCTCACATTGCATACGAAAATGAGCTACTCTTTGATAGGTTAAGGATCAATTTTACATGTTCATTTCAAGAAGGATATTGGAGCTTTGAGATACTTATCTGTCAAAAAGATTGTTGAAGATGGTCATAAAACGTGGATGTTATAGAGACCATATCCTTTATATACGCTTGTAAATTATGGAATAATGGCATGCAAATGTATGATTCCATTGCTTTGTACAAATAAACATTTTTGAGGGTATATGGTGATGAAATCAAGGATCTATATATGCACATGAAGAGTGCAGGTAGATTGGTTTACCTTGTTGGTCAATGAGGGCATGGAATAACCCATGGAACCATGTTTAGATGCAATTAGATGGATAATTCATCATTTAAAGCACTAAATTGTGCATTTGGATTATGAAGGTATGAGATGCCTTCTCAAAAAGCCAAGAGGAGTCCTCTAGTAGTCAATAAAGTCTTTATTCTATACATGTCACTATCCAATCATTGCTCCAGAAAGAGTGGAGCTACTTAGGCATAGGAATTTTAGTTCTACTTCATAGGGGAAGTATGTGATAGTCACCCTTAATAGCAATATAATGTCCACCTAAGAACAGTTGCTTTACAAACCAATCAAAGGTGAGATTGGGCTAACACTACACTTGGTTCAAAGAGAGTAGAACTATATCTTACACTTTCATGGCCATTAGGACTAATACACTCAATCACATTCCAGTCTCCTAAAAAAGTGTTAAATCATATTGATTTATGGGGTCACTTTCACTACAAGGATATGATCCTATAGCGACGGGCGTTAGCGATGATAAATAGCGGCGTCACTATTTGCATTGCAAATGCGACGATAATAGCGACGCAAATAGTGACAGTATCCAGAGCAAAAAAGCGTGGGCCGAAACCTGAGTGCGTCATTTTTCACGCATTCACAAAACAGAGAGGGAGAGGGAGAGCAACCATCTTGCTGAGAGGGAGAGAAAGAGAGAAAAAAAGCTTCTCACCGCTACCGCCGTCGTTCACAAAGAAGAGGAGGAGGTGTACGGAGGGTGAAGAGGAGCCGTCGTTGCGAAAAGGAGCCGCCAAACCCTTCTTCGAATCTTTACGGTGAGTGCATTGTCCATTCTTGCTTTGCTTTTGTGTTTTCTCTCTCTCTCTTACTTTTTTTTGTAAAATTTGTGTATATTGAGAGAGAGAGAGAGAGAGAGGAAATGAGAGAGAAAGAGAGGGTGAGGGTGAGGGAGGGAGAGGAAATGAGAGAGGGAGAGGGAGAGGGAGGAAATGGGAGAGGGAGGGAGAGAGAAAGAGAGGGAGGGGGGAGGGAGAGGGAGAGGGAGAGGGAGAGGGGGAGGGAGAGAAAATGAGAGAGGGAAAGGAAGTTTTCTCTCTATCTTTTACTTTTTTTTGTATAAATTATGTGTATTGAGAGAGGGAGAGGAAATGAGAGAGAAAGAGAGGGAGAGAGACATGGAGGGAGAGGAAATGAGAGAGAGGGAGAGGGACAGGGAGGGAGAGAGAGAGAGAAAGAGAGGGAGAGGGAGAGACAGAGGGGGAGGGAGAGAAAATGAGAGAGGGAGATGGAGTTTTCTCTCTCTCTTTTACTTGTTTTTGGTATATAAATTCGTGTGTATTATTGAGAGAGGGAGAGGAAATGAGAGAGAAAGAGAGGGAGAGGAAATGAGAGAGGGAGGAAATAAGAAAGGAAGAGGGTGGGAGAGGGAGAGGGAGGAAATGGGAAAGGAAGAGAGTGGGAGAGGGAGAGGGAGGGAGAGAGAAAGAGGGGGGGAGGGGGAGGGAGAGGAAGGGAGAGGAAATGAGAGAGGGAGAGGGAGACATTAAAAATAATAGGGAAATGAGAGAGGGAGAGGGAGAGGGAGCGAGAAAAAGGAAATGAGAGAGGAAGGGGAGAGAGAAAAATAAATGAGAGAGGGAGAGGAGAAAGAAAAAGAGAAAAAAAATTAAACATAATAGGGGAAGAGAGAAAGAGAGAGAGAGGGTTAGGGAGGGAGAAGAAATGAGAGAGGGAGAGGAAGAGAGCAAAAGGAAATGAGAGAGGGAAAGGAGAGAGAAAAAATGAGAGAAGGAGAGGAGAGAGAAAAAGAGAGAAAAATCATTAAATCTAATAGGGAAAGAGAGAAAGAGGGGGTGAGGGTGAGGAAGGGAGAGGAGAGAGAAAAAGAGAGAAAAATCATTAAACCTAATAGGGAAAGAGAGAAAGAGAGGGTGAGGGTGAGGGAGGGAGAGGAAATGAGAGAGGGAGAGGGAGAGGGAGGGAGAGAGAGAGAAAGAGAGGGAGAGGGAGAGGGGGAGGGAGAGAAAATGAGAGAGGGAGAGGGAGTTTTCTCTCTCCCTTTTACTTGTTTTTGGTATATAAATTCGTGTACATTGAAAGACGGAAAGGAAATGAGAGAGAAAGAGAGGGAGAGAGAGAGGGAGGGAGAGAAAATGAGGTATAATTTATGTGTATTGAGAGAGGGAGAGGAAATTGGAGAGAAAGAGAGAAAGAGGGAGAGGAAATGAGAGAGGGAGAGGGAGAGGGAGAGGGATGGAGAGAGAGAGGGAGAGGGAGAGAGAGTTTTCTCTCTCTCTTTTACTTGTTTTTGGTATATAAATTCATGTGTATTGAGAGAGGGAGAGGAAATGAGAGAGAAAGAGAGGGAGAGGGAAAGGGAAGGAGAGGAAATGAGAGAGGGAGGAAATGGGAAGGGAAGAGGGTGGGAGAGGGAGAGGGAGGGAGAGAGAAAGAGAGGGGGAGGGGGAGGGAGAGGAAATGAGAGAGGGAGAGGGAGAGAGAAAAGGGAAATGAGAGAGGAAAGGGAGAGAGAAAAAGAAATGAGACAGGGAGAGGAGAGAGAAAAAGAGAGAAAAAACATTAAACATAATAGGGGAAGAGAGAAAGAGAGAGAGAGGGTGAGGGAGGGAGAAGAAATGAGAGAGGGAGAGGAAGAGAGCAAAAGGAAATGAGAGAGGGAGAGGAGAGAGAAGAAATGACAGAAGGAGGGGAGAGAGAAAAAGAGAGAAAAATCATTAAACCTAATTATAGGGAAAGAGAGAAAGAGGGGGTGAGGGTGAGGGAGGGAGAGGAAATGAGAGAGGGAGAGGAAGAGAGAAAAGAAAATGAGAGAGGGAGAGGAGAGAGAAAAGAAAATGAGAGAGGGAGAGGAGAGAGAAAAAGAGAGAAAAATCATTAAACCTAATAGGGAAAGAGAGAAAGAGAGGGTGAGGGTGAGGGAGGGAGAGGAAATGAGAGAGGGAGAGGAGAGGGAGAGAAAATGAGAGAGGGAGAGAAAAAGAGAAAAGGAATGAGAGAGGGAGAGGAGAGAGAAAAAAATGAGAGAGAGAGAGAGAGGAGAGAGAAAAATCATTAAACCTAATAGGGAAAGAGATAAAGAGAGGGTGAGGGTGAGGGAGGGAGAGGAAATGAGAGAGGGAGAGGAGAGAGAAAAAGAGATAAAAATCATTGAACCTAATAGGGAAAGAGAGAAAGAGAGGGTGAGGGTGAGGGAGGGAGAGGAAATGAGAGGGGAGAGAAAGAGAGAAAAGGAAATAAGACCTTACAATAAGCTCATCCTAGGCTCATAGGGACTAGGCCGACAAACCTAAGGGATATATGGCTAGAGAACCCTAGCACACTTGCGCCTCCTAGCATAATGTTCTTCCTAAAAAGAGACCTCTCATACATGGGGCTTGTCCTAGCCTCCACCACGCTCAAACTATCTCCTTGGTGAAGGGATCTAGCCACTAACCTTGGGGGAGGTTTAGTGTGTAACCAAATATCCACCTATGGGGGCACAAGAACTTTTGTAGAAGTATACAACGAAGGCAATCAGCCTATCAGTTAGAAAAACATTCATTTTTCATAACGTAAATCCAGAAATAACTTTGGATATTCCATAAAAATCAATCTCTTCTTAAAAAGACAAATATAAAAAACTAAAACAGCGTCATTCTAATGCTTTGCAAAAACTAAAATAGCATCACCACAAGATCTCTTAGGAAACTAATCTTCAACTATCAATTTTAATTTAAAAATATAATATAAAATCACTTGCAAGGAATGATACTCTTTTATCATTAACCCTCTTTCATCCTTAGAATAGTCTTAGGAACAAATTTCTTCTCTAACACGCATATATTTGAGCATAATAACTATTTTAAGGTTTCTTCCATGAGTAGTAGTAGTATATATGCAACCATCAAGCTACAGATCATGCTTTGGTATCTGTGGAGATCCCAATCTCATGCCCTCCTAGAGATTGTGGTGTGCAATAGTGTGGAGAGAAGGTGGGTGAGTTGTAAATGGTAAAGGGGAATTTGTAGTCGTGGTCGTGGTCGTGGTCATGGTCGTGGTCGTGGTCATGGTCGTGGTCATGGTCATGGTCGTAGTCATAGTTGTAGTCAATTTGTGCTTGTGTTCTCCACGGTGTGTTGGCTATGGGTGTCAAATGCTCTAGTCGGATCTCTCTCTCTTTCTCCTCTCTCTTCTCTCAACCATTCTTTCTCTCTCAATCTTCCCTCTTTCTCTCTTCCTATACTCTCCCTAAATTCTTCTCTCTCTCCCTATCTATAGCCGTAGCCGTAGCCGTAGCCGTAGCCATAGCCATAGCCGTAGTCGTAGATGTAGTCATAGTCGTAGTCGTAGTCGTAGTCATAGTCGTAGTCGTAGTCGTAGTCGTGGTCATGGTCATAGTCGTAGTCATAGTCAATTTATGCTTGTGTTCTCCACAGTGTGTTGGCTACGGGTGTCAAATGCTCTAGTTGGATCTCTCTCTCTTTCTCCTCTCTCTTCTCTCAACCATTCTCTCTCCCTTAATCTTCCCCCTTTCTCTCTTCCTATACTCTCCCTAAATCCTTCTCTCTTCCCCTATCTCTTTTCTCTCTCTATCTCTCTTTCTATTTCTACCTCTCTCACTTCTCTCCTCTTTTTCTCTACTAACTTTACTCTCTTCCTAACTCTTGTCTCTCTCTTCATCTCTATATAAGTAGTCATAGTCGTAGTCGTGGTTGTAGTTGTGGCCATGGTCCTGGTCGTGGTCGTGGTCGTAGTCGTAGTTGTGGTCGTAATCGTAGTCGTAGTCGTAGTCGTGGTCGTGGTCGTCGTAGTGGTCGTCATGGTCGTGGTCGTGGTCATGGTCATGGTCATGGTTGTGGTCGTGGTCGTGATCTTCATCGTAGTTGTAGCCGTGATCGTTAAAGAAAATGAGAGAGGGGGAGGAAGAGAAAAAAGAAGAAGGAATGAGAGAGAGGGAGAGGAAATACATACAGCATAATAAAGAAAGAGAAAAAGAGAGAGAGATGGAAGGAGAGGAGAATAATTTAAGAAAGAAAAAAAGAATGATAACAAAAACAAATTGTTTGTCGTAACTTAGACAAAATGGAAAATGATGAAGATCTTGTTGTTCAAGATCGTGAGATATATCTTAATCAGTGTGTCCCATATCCTTGATCTCAATGCAAGCTGGCAATTAGACGAAAACGTCGATTGACTATAGAACACGTACGACACTTCGGCAAGTTTCAATCTGAGATAATTGATTAGGCAATTGCGGATTTTCAGCAAACGGTAAAAAAAGGTTAATATCAATCATGCATTGTACTCGCAAGCTAATTGAATACCATATACAAGAAGATTGGGTGTGGTTGGAAAATTTTCTATCCCTAGGGAGGTGATGTCTCGTCCCAAGGAGGAGTGCATCCTTTGCGGCCAATTAGAAGAGTTCGTGGGTGTGCGATGGATAGAGTGCATGAGCCAATCTACCACTTGGAAGGCACTACCCAATCTCTACCATCAATACCAGAGGAGACATACAGCCTTCCAAACCTACCTACAATCTTGGAGCCTCAGATGGAGGCAATGGTCTATGCATTGATTCCATGGATGTCGAGACTTTTGATCCACTTAGAGAGGAAGCATCCATACCATTATATGATGGGTGTCGAGTATCTTGCCTGAAGACACTGCTTGCACTCCTAAGTGTGCAAGTAAAATACAGGTGGAGCGATGTGAGTGTGACCGAGTTGTTCAAGTACCTTGTACGTACTCTTCGTTGATTTCTTTTTGGCACTATTATTAAAAACATTTGTGCTTTTTCAAGATGTTTTATGATTTTTTTCAGGTTATTGAAGTATCATATATTACCACCTACAAATACCATGCCTAAGTCTTGTGATGATGCACGACATGTTTTACGAAAGCTTGGCATGGACTACGACAGCATCCATGCATGTATCAATGATTGCATACTGTTTTGAGGAGAATATGAAACTATGGAGACATGTCCAAAGTGTGGTGCTCACAGGTATTGACAAGACTTGCAAGGGCAAACCATTTCTCAAAAAGTTCTCAGACACTTTTCGCTTATCCCCCACATAAACCACATGTTTGGTACATCCAGCATGGCGAGCTTGACAACATGGCATGCGCAGAATAGGTCCACAGATGGAGTTCAATGAATATCAGCGGATTCACGTGTATGGAGTCACATTGACTCTACCTTCCCAGGCTTTGCCCGAGAGCCAAGGAATCTTCGACTCGGTCTTGCAATGGATGGCGTGAACCCATTCAGTCTGCGCTCAACTTCTTACAGTGTGTGGCCTATAGTCCTTATCAACTACAATATCTCTCCATGGCTCTCTACGAAGAAAGGACATCTCATCCTTAGTTTACTCGTCCCCGGCCGCTACAAAGTCAAAAATTTGACGTGTACCTTCGTCCATTAGTCGATGAGCTTAAGATTTTGTGGGAGGAGGGGTCATCATACAAGGTATGAGCAAGCGCGATGGTCGATGTGTACCTTTGTCCATTAGTCGATGAGCTTAAGATTTTGTGGTGCGAGGAGGGGATCATCATGCAAGATATGAGCAAGCGCGATGGTCGACGGTCTGCCAATATTCGAGCCATTCTCATGTGGACGATGCATGACTTTCCGGGATTCGGAGAGTGCTCAAGTAAATAGGCTTCCGTTCTCATTGGTAATATCTATATTTTATCTCGTTCAAGTTTGTATTCACTGGATAGAGGTGTTGGAACAGCTGATTACCTCAGGTTATCATGCATGTCCATTGTGCGGGCCATAGTTAGACTCCCGAAGGTCACAAACCATGAAGAACATGGTATATCAAGGACACACCGCTTTCTTTCCAGAGGGTCATGAACTCAGGGAAGGTTTTCTTAGAGGACCTCCAACACGTATGAATGTCGCAAGCTGGTACGAACTGAAAATGATCCATGCGGAGTCACATCCAAACGGAATGCGATAGTTCTCAGCTTTCTATGAGTTGCCATATTGGACCCACTTACAGATCAACCACTTGTTGGATCCCATGCATATTTTTAAGAACGTGGGCAGCTTGCTATGGGACCACATCACAGGAAAGAGAGACACTATAGGGGTACGAATGGATTTGAAGGAGGTAGGCAAGATGGAGGTGCTTTGGCCGCAGTCGAGTGCTGATGGTCATGTGCAGCTACCTCACACTCCTTGCGTTTTGTCCACTAAAGAAGAGCGCATTGTGAAGCAAGTAGTCAAGTCTATCCGCACTCCGACAGGTATGATGCATTCTCTCAGGTCTGCATTTTCTAAAGACAACCAATTATCAGGGCTAAAATCCCATGACTTGCATAAGATATGTCAGGTTTGTACTACGAATGGATTGTAATTGGCATGCACATTTTGGTATTTGGAGTGTAGCCATTGTTCATAATGCTTTCTAATTTGTGGTAGTTTGTACTACCAATCACGATCGCAGGATGCCTTACTCCAAAAATACGCAGGGCCATTTACAGGTTGTCAACTTTGGTGCAATGGATCTCATAGAAGGAGATTAAGACATCCTCTATTGAATCCGTGAGGTGGGGAGCAATGGAGACGGTTTGTCTCTTTGAGAAATACTTACCTACCAGCATGCTCATGATACAAATCCACCTTCTTGTGAATCTTGTAGATGAAGTGGAGATTGCTGGACATGTCCATGCACGATGGATGTTCTTCTCGAAGCGCTTCATGAAAACGGTGAAAGGATTTGTGCGACAATGAGCTTGGACAAAAGGTAGCATGGTTGAAGTTTGGTTGGTGTTTGAGGCACTAGTGCATATTTCATAATGGCTACCAACGGTGGATCCAGACAACAATATGCTATGGTTGCTGAAGGACAATGATAGACTGACCAGAGATGTGGGGGTTGAAAATGGGGTAAAAAAAAGAATGGATGCTGCAATGGAGGAGAAGGTGAATCACTTTTGTATATTGCACCATGCCTCTATGGAGATGTGGCCCACCAGGTACCATCAAGCTAGCCAAGATCGAGAGGAAGAGTGATCTGAATTTCGACGTAGTATGCGCCATCGACCGATTCGATATCCCGAGGGCATGGAAGAGATGCCGCGGTTCATGTCAACGCGATGGTTGCATGGAGCTTTGACCGCAGCGTCTCGTGAAGGGGTGGAGGTCTCAATGGAGGAGTGGAAATTCTCGAGGGGATGTAGTCCAAAGGTGATGACGTGTTTAGGATTTGTCATATCTATATTTTATATGCGACAACTAATTTGAGTGTTTCAATGTATAGTAAAAAATATATAGTGCAGCATGGTCATGTGGATGGCATTTTCCCGTAGATCGTATTGACAAAGTACGCTCCACAATGGACTGTGGTATCATGGCAAGGTTCGAGCAAGAGAGCCGACAACGAGCAATGGATCCAAACATGGTAATAGATGAGATGGAGTATTTTGGAAACTTGCAAAGTATTGTTACGGTGGATTACTGTAGCTTCTCCATGATACTATTCGATGTGCAGTGGTTCAAAGTGGTACTTAAAGGAGCCAAAGCAACAGTTCGACGAGGTCCATCTAGATTTCTCGAAATAGATTCTGAAAAAAAAATGGATTGATTTGCGTGACACCTTTGTGTTGCTGGTCCATTGTGAACAGGTGCATGAACTCATTTGCTTGTTAATTTTATTACAACATGGTATATGTCACATTAGTTTAATCTCTCTTATACGTGTTTGTGAGCACGTAATCTTCTATCCAAACCCCCGACAACCTCGATGGTGGTATGTTATACCTTCAGCTCCGCGAAGTGCGAGAGTATATGATCAAAGCGATGTTCTGAGCATAGATAAGGACAATATGCAAATAGAGGGGTCGATATTGCAAGGGGTGGAGGCCACCGAAAGTTGGAGCATGTAGAGGAGCCAGCATTGGCTAATAATGATGGAAATATAGGAGTCCAAGAATTCTGTGAGAACGAAGTAGACTCATCCTTTTGTGGTGACATGTCTATCAATCTTTCAGTGTATGCGGAGTTGTGTCAGGAGATTGACATGGGACCATAGGACACTTCATACTTGGAGCATCCACTTACTCAATTCGTTGACTAATCTCTTATAAGGGTACATAAGATATGCATTTTAAGTGAGATCATTTTTTTAGGATTTATATTATCGTGCTTTGTATGATTTAAATTTATTATGCTAACATCATTTTTTGTATGTGCAGGTGACCTTTTTAAGATGAGTTGAGGGATGAGTGATGAGGAGTTACAGGATATCTTCATGCACATGTCTCTAGATCAGATGGCGAGATTCAGAGACATGGCAGACCAGGAGCTGTCTCGGACATCGTCAAGCCGCTCTACTAGATCTACTTCGATGCGATTAGATGCTTCAGCTTCGAGCAGATAAGGTCGACACTCTAGACTTGGGCTAGAGGGAGAGAGTGCTTCAGGGTCAGGGAGATGCTACAGAGATACAGAGGTAGTGAGCCTACCGTTGTCACGGGATACAGGTGTGACTCCTTGCTCTCGTGGCGGTTCTAGGGAGCGTGGCTCAAGTGGATGCTATGGAGGCATAGACATGGTTTCTCCCTCTCGTCGTTCTATTGAAGTTGCGTCACCTCCAGGATTTGTCACACCTATGGGGATGTCTACTCCAGTTACTCTTGCTTTTGCTCAGCCATCTGTAGGTGGAAGCCCTATGGGTGCTACTCTAATAAATACTACCCCGATCAGTACACCGGATGTACAGGGGTCTTTTAGATATGACTAGGAGCGTGGACGCAGGTGGGAGAGGACCCATCTTAGGCATACCCAAGAGGGATATGCCTATCTTGTCGATGATAGGTTAGGAGCCATCATCATGAATGATGAGGGGAGGAGGGTGATGGCTCGCATGAGAGATTTGTGCCAACAAGTTTTTCGGCACGTCTTAGATCATTGGAAAAACATACCAGAGGGGAGCAAGGACTACATAGTAGCATCCTTGCAAGAGGAGTTTCTACGGATTGCATGCGTGCCTATATGTCACACAGATGATCGGATGCATGCAAGGTACTCAAGACTGGGGTTGCAAAGCTTGAGTGGCTAGACGCAAACAACTGGCGCTGACTGAGGGAGGAGGCTACAGATTTTCCAGGAGGTTGGAGTCAGTAGCGCGAGGCGCGAGGGCATGACTAGAGGCTAGAGTGGTCCATCATCTTTGGAGTGACGGCCACATGATATATTTGGAGGACTTTGTAAGTTTTTCTTTTCTTTTGCTTTCTTTTTTTCTGCAATATCTTTTGTACAGACAATCATGTTTCTAACAGTTAGTATTTTGTTTTCTTTGCAGCACTCCATTACAAATCGCGATCTGACCGGCCTTGAGACTCGATATGCAGAGAGGCATGGTCTCACTGCATTGATCAATCGATTGTATAGACGTGGTGGCCTTGTAAGTCACTCATCTTTCTTGTATGTAGTTACCATGTTTAATTAGAATGCATTATTGTTGTATGGTGGACTGATGTGTTGTTGTTTCTTTTTTTGCAGAGTCCGTTCGATGCTCCTTTGCGACGGGACGAGCTTTTGTGTAATATATCAAAAGTTGAAATTCACACACAAACCCCATTATATGTAATAGGGATAATGAGGTAGCATTTTTTTGTTGAGGATAATGCAAATTTTTTTATTATTCCCCTCCCTAGCCGACTGTTGTGCTGGAAGGGGAGGGGAATAGAAAGGAGTCGAAAGCTCCTCGCTGGGAGCTTGCTGGAGGAAGTGCCATGCAGGGCGATACGAGGGCAGGGAGGAATTCCTTCCCTCTCCCTATAAAAACCCCCTCCAACCAAGGGAGAGGGAAGAAGGGAGGACGACACTGCCAGACCGATGAGGTGGAGCTGACGTGGGGAGATAGGACGGGACACTAAGAAGAGCCGTCACGCTAAGGGAGTAAGCTAGGAGAGCTGGGATGCCGCCGTTGAAGGAGTCGTTTAGAGCCGCCCTGCCATCCGTCGCCAACATCGGCCGCCTGGAAATCGCCATCTACCGCCTAGGAATCACATCCGCCACCATTAAGTCATTCCCTTCCCTCCACATGGCTTTTTGAGCCCACAGAAGCTTCTCAGAAGCTTCTTGAGAAGCTTCTAAGGGGAGGATCTAAGCCCCCTTTCTTGTGGGTTTCTTTTAAGCCTTCCTCTTGAAGGTTTCTTTTTTCCTTTTCCACCCCCCCTCCGGATTCAACCCTCACAGGCGGTGATATATAAGTCCTTGCCACCTTTAAACCCCTTTCCTATTGCCTCTGAGGTAGGTTTTTATAACCCCAAAACCCCGCAGGATTAAAACCTTTCCAAGCTTATTTTATATCCTTCGTCTTTCCCCCCCCCTGGGTTTTAAAACCCCTGAGGCCTTTTCACCCCGTGTCCACACACCCTCCCCCCCCCCCCCCCCCCCCCCCCCCCGTGTCCAAAAAGAAAAATCCCTTCAAGATCCCCCTTCCTATACCTTTCACTCTCGTGTCCAAAGATCTCCCAAGGGCCCCTTTATGCTTTTGGAACCACACACACACACACTTTTTTTTTTCCCGTGTATATACCCCTACAGGGCTTTTTTTTAAAGGCTTTGTAGACCTTTCCCTCCCAAAGAAACTAAGACCTTAAAGGTCTTATTACCCCTCCTTGTGGATAAACCCTTAGTTGTTCCTTGCATTTCCAAAATTCCCTTGGGACTTGATTTTCCCCCTACTCGAAAAAGAGAAGAAGCGACGGTGGAATTCCGAAAAAGAGTGTAAAGCTGCTTCCACGTTCGAAGGACTACAATTGCAATGCTGCCTAAGAAAGTCCAAGGAGTAGCTGCGGGAGGGTCATCTCCCGGTATCCATGTGGATATCTCACCCCAAACCCAGGTTTTTCCTTCTTAATTTTATATCGGTTTTAATTCAATCATGCAAGATGAATTGTTAGGGATAAGATATATTTTGTCCTAGTTATTTACGACGAAGGAATTTAGCTCAATTAAACATGCAAAATAAATAAAGTATAAACATTGTTTTCCTTCAAAAAGCATTATGCACTGAAACGAATTATGAGCAAGATTATTTACCCACTAAAGTAATATTTCGATTAAGTCTAGAAGGTAAAAAAACTGCATCTCGCACTATTAACCCCTATTCTTTTTACAATCAATCATCATGAAAGGAGCGAATCATGAAAGGTTTCTTACGATGCTTAAACTCTAGGAAGTTATCATTGCTAATTGCATAACTTAGCAAGGAAAAGATTGCTTATTTGGCATGAGTTTTGTTCGCAAGGAAAAAGGAAGATTAATTGAATTTACCTAACCTCAAATCAATTAAATTTAGGATTGAAAAATCAATTGACACATAGATAACAAATCGTGCGGAGGTGATCTCGATATTTCCTTCTAAAAGTTAACCAAATTAATATAAACTTAGAAATACCTATGCTGCAAAATATTCATTGGGAATGAATTAAAATCCAAGAAATGTTTATACCTTAAATACTTGCCCACATTCCTTGATTGTAGGGTCAGTAAATTGTAAACGTAAAAGAAATTATGGTTCATCCCTAAGTTTCTTAAAAGAAAATAATAAAGCTAGGAAACCCTAGGTAACAACGCCAGCTTAAAGAAACTGAAACGGATTGTTTCGTAACTCCATTATCGCATAGTACGATACAGGACTTGCGTGGCAAGTATAAAGTCATATGGTCTTGTGATTGATTCACAAGAAGAAATGTTAAATTCCCGCAACAAGGATGGCGGATCCTTACGCAAGTTACCTTGCAAGACGATGTAGACTTTGATATCCTTCTAAGTAAGGTTAAAAACCGGAAACTGAAGTATCCAATGAACCTTAGGGTTTTACCAAGTTGGGTTAATAGGGTACGCCCTAACCCAGAATATAAGGGATCTTGCCAAGTTGCAAGACACCCCGGATCGAGTGTTGGATGCATTCAAAAGGAAAGATTCCTTCCTTAGCAGTTTGCCAACAACAAAAATCGATCAATGGAAATGTTTGTGCTTGCTAGAGATTTTAGAGCACTGTTTGACTTGTTTGACCAATGAATTACAAAATAAATAAGCACCTATACTTCAAGTTGAAGTCCTGAAGGTGAGAGGCAGCTTTAGTTACCCCCGACTGCCTGCCTGACCCTAACCAAGGGGGTTGTTGACCACGCCGGGAACGTGGACCGAACCCGCCGCGAGAGGTCTCTCTGTTGAGCACTGCTTGGAACAGGAGAATGCTTGAGTGCCAGGGGGGCTCTTGCCGTAAATCCCTTGCCTTTCGCATCCTGCACAAGAGGCTAACGTGACTCGAGATTGGATCTCGAGGCCCGCCTACTAGTGGCTGGGCGGAAACTTGGAATAGTGATCCCTGTGGATTGCTGGATAGCCTTTGGGCGGATTGTGGATAAGCCTACGGGCAAAAATTTTGTATTTCAAAGATAAATATGATGATATGTTAATAAAGAACTTGTCTGATATTGTTTTTCTATGTCACGTGATAAGATTACGTGAAGGAACCAGTGCTTAACGGATTAATTAAAGAAGCTGGTTGTTACATGTCCAACTAATGTGATAGATAATTGCATAACTAAAACAAACCGAGAAAAGTGTGGAGGATGGGCCATGGGTCCGTCCTATGGTTGGGTGGTCCCAGTTGGCCGGGAACTCTTCTCAAATCTCGAAGAACAGCGGAATGATCGTCAAAGGACAAAACACCGAAAGCGTTGACCTAGAGTTATGTCTTACCCGATTTACGCTGTTTTAGGGGAACGGAATGGGACTATGCCTTATGGCAGAGAGGTTGAGCTCTACATCCCTCTCATTTCCCATTCTCCTTGAACCAAGTGCAACGTGAATCCGTTTCGGACCTGGCGTTTCTGCGTAAAGTAGTTCGCTTGGGTCCGACGCTAGTTGCTGTTAGGAAATGACCAATCACGAAAAACCTAATTCCGGTCGATCCTAAGTGGGAACGACCAGAATACTTCCGCTACGTGGCAGACGTGGAAAGCCCTAGATCGCAAATCCCGTAACATTCCATGGAAGTGCTGGGCGGAGCTTTCTAGACATCCTTTCTGATGGACTGCTAAGAAGTGTCCTGGATGATACTAGTGGAGACGTTACATTTTGGATGACGAGGATATGTAGCTCACCCTTGGATCCCTGGAGCTCACACACCCTTCTTTTTTGGTCGCCCTATCTGTGTAGACATTTTCTATGTAGTAGTGATATCTTGTCATGATTGTACAAGTCGCTTTCATTATGCGATCATATATTTATTTCATGTATCAGTGTTATGATTTCAATATATTTTGTTTTTGTTTACATGAGTATTGTACACAGTGCACAAACTATTTTGTATGGTCTAAATAAAGCACACCTTCCTTGCCCTTCTTTTTTTTTTGCTTGTTATTGTCGCTATTAGCATCGCAAATTTACGTGCACGCATCATTATTTGCATCATTTTTTACGTCGTAAAGCATCGTTATCAGCGTCGTTATTTACGTCAGCATTAGCATTGCAAATGCAACGCCGATATCGACGCAAATAGCGATGCTGATAATGACGCTAATACTGACTGTTTTATGGCGTTGCCAATAACAATGCTATTTGCCACGACGGGGGCAAATTTTGTTATTTATATTTTCGCCACTTTTAACGTTGGTATAAGGCCTATATCTTGTAGTGTTTCTAGTGTTTAAGAGAGTTACCTTTGATGTATAAGGTCTACCCAACTGTAAGAAATCAATTGTCATGATCAAAGTTTCCCATTTTCCTTGTCTAGTTTGTTGCAAGGTACACCACCATATTATTTGAACATATAAAAATGACTTTATTTTACTAATGCATTACAGTTCATTAAGATAGTCTTTAAGCATGTAACAAAGACTCTAGAAAATAGTGATTCATATTAAGTAATAAAGTTTAGACAAAATTATCACTCTCACAAGAGTCATTAAAAATTGTCCTACCTAGGATGGAACCTTCCAACCCTACGAGGTTAGGCCATATGTGATCGTACTTCTTTTGCAATCATAGGGATTTATTAGTTGAGAGCCCTATTGAGCTTCCATATGCCTCTAGATTAATGGGGACACTTACTAGTCAACCCATTGTCCTATTAGGTGTTTGAGTGATCACAAAAAACCACCTAGCTTTTACAAGATCATAGGACCCTCATCCCACAAGGCAAGGTTTTCTGAGGTATCTCGCAATATGTTAAGATATGTTAATGTGCCAATCCCAATAGCTTAAATCACCATAACCTCTTTTCCATTTGGCTATCATAAGCAGAGACTTCTAAGGTTAGATATAACTATCACATTCAGAATACAAAAACAATCACACTACTAATTTTATCACTTTATAACAATCTCGAGCATAAAACTACTCTTACTTTTATCTCATGTTATATTATTAGAAAAAAACCAAGGTTGGATTTAAGATTCTTTAGATTTTTAACAATTCAATCTCATCTAGTGTAAATTCTAGAGCCAAAATAGCATTTCTCTTAAGAACTTTTAGGTTTATTTTTATAATACTGTTAATGTGCATATGGCTGTCTACATGTTTTAATGAAGGAAAAATGAAGATTATAAAGTGATATTTGAAGTAGAATTATTTGACCATACTTTATCAAGCCCTATGGATGTAACTTTTGCACAACCATTCACTTCTTGTATTCTCTTGTCTTCATTATTGAGAGTGAGGGAGTGAGTGAGAATTGTATTTGAGAGAGGAGCTTAGGATTTTAAAGCTCAATAACTTCTTCTTACTTTTTTTCTTCTTCTTCCCATTCATGGTGAGAGGGTTGAGTGTGTTGAGGTTGTGAGATTGTCTTTATCTTTTTCTCTCATTGTGGGAATACTTGATTGTGGATGCAAAGGAGCAATGGTATCGAATTGTGTTGCTTGGGTCATGGAACCATCTTTGAGTTTTCAAGCTTTTTGACTTCAATGCAGGAAGGTAAGTTGGTAAACCTCACTACAACTCGAAACTAGTCTTGTGTTCTTGCTTTCTAAGGATAGAGAGGAGGATGAATGGTGTGTTAGAGTGGAGTGTCAAAAAGACCATGCAAGAGATTATTGCCAAAGAAAATTAAAGCTTCTAAGAAGTTTGTCCAATGTGTAGACCATTATGTGGTGCGCAGATCGGTCGCAGAATGCTCACGTAGTGAATCCCGGAAGGTCCCCAAGAACAATGAACTCTACCTTTTTGCACGAAAAACAATGTAAAAGCATGCACGACAAGAAGCAAGAGACAAATTGGGTTCAATCTCCCCCCATGCCTTGTGTGAGCGCTTCACAAAGCATGTATTTTATGTATATTTCCATCTTCATGCTCAATAATAGCCCAATTTACAAAAATATATCAAGCTTTTAGCTTTTGAGTTTGCCTTTTATAAAAATAGGAAATAAAGCTAATGGACGGTGCCCATGGAGTCTGGCACGCCCAATCTCAATGTCCAAATAGAAATAACATATCCAAGTGCATAGGCGCATACAAAATAATAATAAATAATCGATGCCTCAATAGACATGACAAAATATAGGCGTGGCGCCTATCAAAATATAATCCAAAGGTCGAATACTCGCTAGACTCCAATGCTTTCCTCTGCCACTGCTACTATCTCTACACATCAACTGAAGCATTCACAATCGTTAGTAAAATAATATAATTAAACCGACAAAAGTGAATACCTAGCAGTCTTCAGCTACATAAATAAATCAACTGGTTAGAAATAAATCCTAACCTTAATTTATTACGAGTGCGCACTCTAAACTCATAAACGTTTATTAATTTAATATGTATTTTGCGGAATCACCCGCTATAAAATCACCCATATACACACTAAATTAATGAAACGCCTGAAAAGGACACGCGTCCCCATCAACTTCTCGCACAAAGAATCCACTTTGTGTATTAGCCCCGGTTATCTAAGTTTACGGAATCCACCGTAAAACCTCACGGAATCCACCGTGGCACGGAATCCACCGTGGAATATGCCTCCTGGCATCATACCCCCGGGGTGGGATAGCAATTGACCTCAATTGCTATTAGCTCAATGTGGAGCTAACAGAGTGGGGAAAGCATTTAAGTCTCTAGCGTGCATCCATTGTGCTTCCTCTACAGGATGGTTCTTAAATTTTACTAGATATCTAGAATACCTTCGGCCAGTTCTAGTGGTCATGTAGTCAGTGTCTATGATGGCTTCTGGTTCAAGTATTTCAGTTTCTTCCTCTAATAAAGGTGGGTTTTCATAAACAGGGTGGATAGGTAATTGGCCTCTAAATGGTCTCAATAAACTAATGTGAAATGTATTATGAATTTTCCAATGAGATGGCAATTCTAACTTGAATGCATTATCATTAATCTTATGAATGATTCTAAATGGTCCATAGAATCTAGGAGCTAATTTGACAACTGGATGTCTATCTACACTTTGCAGTCTACGCTTTTCTATTCTAAGCCAAACATAATCATCAACTTTGAAATTCATAGCTTGTCTTTTCTTGTTGGCTTGTTTGGTATATGATTGTTGGGCTTTAGCAATCATATCCTTAACCTCATCAAAAATACTATTATGCATAGTAGCAATATCATCAGCACTCTGAATTCTATTAGACAAAGATGCAATAGGTGTAGATAATCTATATCCATAAATGACTTCAAAAGGTGCTTTCTTTGTAGATGTGTGCGGTGTATTGTTATATGCAAACTGTAATAAATGTAAATGAGTGTCCCATGTCTGAGGTTTAGAGATAGTATATGCACGTAAAAGATCTAGAATGGTGCTATTTGTGGCTTCTGTTTGTCCATTAGTTTCTGGATGAAATGCAGATGAGAAATCAATCTTTGTGCTTAGATTTGCAAATAATGTAATCCAAAAATTGTTACAAAATCTAGAATCACGATCTGAAATAATCACTTTTGAGAATCCATGGTTAGTAAAAACAGTTTTCAAAAATAACTGTGCTGCTTGTGATGCTGTTAAAGTTTTCTTACATGGAATGAAATATGCTTGCTTACTAAATCTATCTACAAGTGTCCAAATCATATCATGGTTAGATTTAGTATTTGGTAAACCAGTAATGAAATCCATAGAAATATGTTCCCAAGGTTTAGATGGAATAGACAAAGGCATTAATAATCCATACTGTTTACCATGATGTCTCTTTATTCTTTGACAAATCAAACATTCAGAAACGAAATTAGATACATATGCATCCATATGCGGCCAATAAAAATCTTCAGTTAACATGCGTTATGTAGATATGATACCTCTATGACCTTGATATGGGGGACAATGAATTTCATTCAAAACAAAAGATCGGAATGGAATAGTAACACACAATCTCTTTTCATAAAACATAAATCCATCATTATATGACAATGAATCAACAGGAATGAAATTATTTTGAACTAATTTATTCCAATTAGAATGAAAAGTAATATCCTGGTGATATGTATCTTTCATAGCAATCAAAGAATCAAAAGATATGATAGAAATATTATGAATTGCAGGTCTTCTACTCAATGCATCAGCAACTACATTTTCTTTTTCAGGTTGGTATTGAATGATAGGATGAAAACTTTGAATGAAGGAAGCCCATTTGATATGACGGTCAGAGATTTGGGGTTGGCTAAGTAAATGTCTAATGCTTTGCTGGTCGGTCTTTATCATGAATTCTGAACCCATTAAGTAGTGTTTCCACTGTCTTAATGCTTGTACAACTGCTAATAGTTCTTTGTCATAGGTGGAATATTTCAGCTCAGAGGGTTTCAGCTTACAACTGGAATATGCTATTGGATGATTGTCTTGCATTAGTACGGCTCCTATTCCTGATCCGCTAGCATCGGTCACAACTAGAAAGAATGGTCTATTAAAGTCAGGCAACTGTAGAACAGGGGCATTGGTTAATGCATGTTTCAGTAAGTCAAAGGATTTCTGCTGATTTTCGGTCCATTGATAAACAATTCCTTTCTTGAGAAGTTTGGTTAATGGTAAAGCAAGTAATGAAAAATTACGTACAAACTTCCTATAGAAACTAGCAAGACCAAGGAATGAGCGTAACTCATGCACATTTTTAGGAATAGGCCAATGCAATATTGCATCAATTTTCTTAGGATCAACTTTAATTCCTTCTTTTGATACAATATGACCTAAATACTCAATTTTTGTCTTAAAGAATTCACTCTTTTCAGAATTTGCAAACAATTGATTTTCTTTCAGTAATTGAAAAACTAATGACAAATGCTCATAATGCTCTTTCTCATTTTGACTAAACACCAAAATATCATCAAAGAAAACAATCACACAATACTGATATTTGAAAAAGATACGGTTCATCATTCTACTGAAAGTAGCAGGTGCATTAGTCAATCCGAATGGCATGACTAAGAATTCGTAATGGCCAAACTGTGTTCTGAATGCAGTCTTAAATATGTCAGATTTATCTAGCCTCACCTGATGATATCCAGACTTAAGGTCAATTTTACTAAATATAGAAGATCCTTGCAGTTTGTCCATAAGGTCATCAACTCTAGGTATAGGATACCTATTCTTTACAGTGATCTTATTTAAAGCTCGGTAGTCAATACACATACGATAGGTATTATTATTTTTCTTGACTAAGAGTACAGGTGCACCGAATGGAGAATTGCTAGGTCGAATTAAACCTCTATTTAGTAATTCCTCAACTTGACTCTGGATTTCTTTTTGCTCTATTTGATTGTGCCTATATGGTGCTTTGCAAGGTGGTTGTGTGCCAGGAATTAAATCAATCTTATGGTCTTCTGGACGTGAAGGTGGTAAACCTGGTGGTAGGTCTTCTGCAAAACAGTCCTTAAAATATGCAAGAAATTCCTTATGCCTAGGGTGCATATAATTTTCCTTTGCTTGCAATTCATTCACCCAAATGAGATATGATTTAGTACTCTTGCGTAATGCACGTTTTGCTTGAGTATGCGAAAGTAGTGGAAAAACATTAGATGCATGCATACCATATAATGTAATAGATTTTCCTTGAAAATTAATATTCATTGTGTGTGTGGAATAATCTATATTTGGATTATGCTGGTGTCTCCAAGGCATTTCTAATATAATGTCACTCGACTGTAATGGAACAACTAAGAAATTTCTTCTTTCAGTGTATGAACCAATTTGAATTTCTAAATCTTGTACTTCTTGTGTGCCATTGTACCTAGTGCCTAAAAATGCAGCTTTTATGTGATAATGTGTAGGTACAGTCTGTAATTTTAATTCCTTTACCAATTTTTCTGAAATAAAGTCATGAGTACTACCGTCATCATGCAAGATAGTCTTTTCCTTTCCATGCACCAAACATTTCATAGTCAATAATGAATGTGGAGTAGGCATACCTGGTAAAGTGTCGGAAGTAGTAGTAGGATCATCCTCATCTTCAGTGAAATCTGGCATATCCTCATGCTCTTCTTCGTCCATGGCTCCAAGATAGTTGATATGTGCTGGTGGCTTCTTTGAATGACAATTTGCTGCGAGATGCCCTGGCTGGTGACACTTATAGCATACTATTGGCTTGGCTTTGGTTACATTATTTGCAATGGCTGGAAGTCTGGGTACATTTGGATTTGCTTGTGGAATAGGTTTAGGATTTGGATTGACAGTGGATGGTAATGCAGGTGGTTTAGCCCAATTCTTGCGAAAAGATGGTGATGAGAAACGACCTGGATTAAACCTTCTAAAATTGGAATTGAATTATTTAGATCCATAATTACCGTTGGCTTGGAATTGTTGTGGTCGTCTGTCTCTTCCGCGTAACTTATCTTCAGTGTCGTGAGCTAAGGAGATGGCGTCTTCAAGGGTAGCAGGCTTGAACATGTTCACTTCAGCGTAGTAATGTCTAAGAAGTCCAGACATATACTTCCGCTTATGTGTCGTCTCTAGTACGTCTTCAAGCATGCATAGCTGTAGGAGTGCATTCCAAAAACGCTCTGTATATTGTGGAATAGGCTCACGATCCCGTTGTTGAAGTAAATCCCATTGCTTGATAGCCTTCTCATGAAATTGCAGTGGAAGGAAATTCTGCATGAACTTCTTCTTGAAATCTTCCCAAGTAGCAGGACATTCTATGCTCTTGTGTACTACAGTCCACCAAAGTGATGCTCTGTCTACCAAATGATTAGTAACACACTTGATTTTATCTTTTTCTGGATAGGTTTCCTCATGGAAATAGTCATCAAATTGGCTAATGAATGATAAAACAGTCTTTCCTTCTCGTATGCCATTGAAAGTGCGAAATTTGAAACTTCGTTTACTTATCTTGGATTCCTTGCGAATGGTTTGTGTTTCAAGAGTGGCGTCGATGGTATGTCGAATCAAATCTTCAGCTTGAGGTTCTTCTTTATCGGTGGACGCTCTTTGTAGTTTTGTCAATTGTGCTTGCAATGCTTGCCTAGCCCTTCGCTCTTCTTCCAATTGTAGTATGATTAGATCCAGCTTTTGTTCCATGGTAGGCTCAAGTAAGTCGTCTTCAGTCATAGGTTCATCCATATGTGGGGTCGTCATCCTATAAAACTCAATAAACCTTTCTCACTCAAAATCAGGTTAGCGGGATGAGCGTAGCTCAAATTCGGGGTTAGAAGGCTATGTATTTTTGGGTATTTCTTTCTCAATTTTCAGAAAATCTGCAATATTTCCGTCTTCGTTTGCTGAAAGTACTTCAACAAACTTGTAGATAGGTAGAACACTTCGCCATGAACAACTTTCCAGTTCAGAGTTTTTGCATAGGAACAAGTCTTCTAGGAGTTTTAAGCACTAGTCAGTTCTGACTTGCAGAGTTGCAGACTTAGCAGACTTACAGAGTTGTTGACTTGCAAAACTTAGGCCGACTTGCAGAACTTACAGAACTTGATTCCAATTGACTTGCTGAACTTGTCTTCTGGTGCGCAGGACCCGGAGTTTGTGGACTTGTTTGCCTTGTCTGACTTGAGTAGCTTAACTTGGAATTAGTTGATTAAGCTTAAGAAAAGCTTAATCTGTAAGTCGTCGCCTGATTTTCGTGGGGGGGGCCATTTTTTGGCCGCGCGAAAATTTCGGAAGCATCTTCTGATATCTCGATTAAAATTTGTGGAGCTTCAAGCTTGTTTTAAAGCTTCTAAGCTTAAGATTAAGCCTTGATGAAGTAATTTACTTGAATATGAAGAAAGCTTATCTCTGTTGTTCAACGACTTGATGAAGGAGATGAATGCGTGGTCCTCCGCCTGCAGAGCCTGGTCCTTCGCGATCTGACAGTAGAAACAGGGGTTCTTGATCGCCAGAAGTCTGCCTGTATCGCCAGAAGCTCCGCCTTCGCCCGAGATTGGTAGCGATTGGAAGCTCTTGATCTCAGCTCCGCTCTGATACCACTGGTGCGCAGATCGGTCGCAGAATGCTCACGTAGTGAATCCCAGAAGGTCCCCAAGAACAATGAACTCTACCTTTTTGCACGAAAAACAATATAAAAGCATGCACGACAAGAAGCAAGAGACAAATTGGGTTCAATCTCCCCCCATGCCTTGTGTGAGCACTTCACAAAGCATGTATTTTATGTATATTTCCATCTTCATGCTCAATAATAGCCCAATTTACAAAAATATATCAAGCTTTTAGCTTTTGAGTTTGCCTTTTATAAAATTAGGAAATAAAGCTAATGGACGGTGCCCATGGAGTCTGGCACGCCCAATCTCAATGTCCAAATAGAAATAACATATCTGAGTGCATAGGCGCATACAAAATAATAATAAATAATCGATGCCTCAATAGACATGACAAAATATAGGCGTGGCGCCTATCAAAATATAATCCAAAGGTCGAATACTCGCTAGACTCCAATGCTTTCTTCCGCCACTTCTACTATCTCTACACATCAACTGAAGCATTCACAATCGTTAGTAAAATAATACAATTAAACCGACAAAAGTGAATACCTAGCAGTCTTCAGCTACATAAATAAATCAACTAGTTAGAAATAAATCCTAACCTTAATTTATTACGAGTGCGCACTCTAAACTCATAAACGTTTATTAATTTAACATGTATTTTGCGGAATCACCCGCTATGGAATCACCCATGTACACACTAAATTAATGAAACGCCCGAAAAGGACAGGCGTCCCCATCAACTTCTCGCACAAAGAATCCACTTTGTGTATGAGCCCCGGTCATCTAAGTTTACGGAATCCACCGTAAAACCTCACGGAATCCACCGTGGAATATGCCTCCTGGCATCATTATGTGCTTAGTTCAACATTTTGGTTTAGTTGTTGGGTTGAAGAACGTGACAATCGCTGAGGTTTTCACACTCCTACCACATGGTGGAATAGGAGGCTTGTTCACTTGAGTGTAGATGAGATTGGTGGGGTTTTAATTATTTGCACTCATTACTTGCATAGTTTTTTTTAAAAAAAGTGTCTAGTTTAAAAAGGTTGAATCAAAAGAAGTCCATTCATTGGAGTGAAATTGGAAAGATTGGATTTTCTAGGATAGGAGAAAATAAAAAACACAATCTCAAGAACACAAGGAAAACCCTAGAGATGCATAAAATGTAAAAATGTAAAATGAAATGTAGAATGCAAAACTCAAACTCTTTTTGTTTGGACATCTTATGTGGTAATATTGTGGATTGTATGTGCACCTTACTCGTCATGCTTGCTTGATTCTAAGTGCATTTGAGAGAAGAAGGTGAGAAAAAATTCAATACATTTAAAAAAATCTAAAAATGCAAGTTCATGGAGAACAAATGCACAACCATTCTTACCTTTATTGGATTATGGCTATCTTTTGTAGTACTCGAAACCCTTGAAATTCGGAAAAGCAGAGATTAGATGCTTTTGGGTTTAGCTTCTTTATGATAAGAGGATAAACACAAACTAAGTCTTGCTTTGCTATGTGAGTCTAAGCTTGGAGGTGTGCAATTGTCATTGTCATGTTAAAGGGATGTGAAAATAACATAATAATGGTGGAAAGGGTTTACAATAGCAATTATGGAACAAGGTAGTATGGTACTCTTGGATTCAGGTTGTGAAAGAGGAAGAAGAGACTGGGGGATGTTGTGGAAAAGGAACAATAATAAATTTCCAAGGATTGAATTTTCTGTATGCATCTTGATTTTTTTGTATTGACTCATTGGTAGGTTAAATTATTGAGTTATATACTATAGCATGTCTATTTTCATTCTTAACTAATGGTAGCTCGTGCCAATTGCATTAAGAGTCTTTGCATATCATGCATATCTAGTAGTTGGGCTATTGTGTGCTTCCCATAAGATCTTGGCCATTACTTCTTATTCTTTTGGAACACAAAGGTGATATTGGCAGTAAAAACACCCATTTCTTATGTGATAGTCCTTTACCTTAGCTTGTTCTTTATCTGAGATTCTAGCTTGGAGTGCCTTATCATGAGTAGCTTGTATTCTTTGTCTTTTCTATTCAACACACAATCTTAGAATCACATTCTCGTAGTGTTTCTATCCACATTCTCTAGATTTATGTCAATATAGATAAATATCTACACAAGGATCTTGTAGACTATAACTTTCTTCCCAATCAATAATGTCACCATAGTTTAAAGAAACTTAACCACACTAAGGAGTAATAAGTCATGTTTAGCACATGTTTGGACTCATAAGGTTTTATATTTTGTTACTTGTAAGGTATATGCCTTCTCTCTTGTACCAATAGTCCTTTGAGTGCAAGTCCACTTGTTTGTATGGTTACCTCAAATGGTTGGGTAAAGTTGAGGAATTTCAATACTAGGGTAATGGTTACATGTTCAAGGATTTTATCATTTAGACCTTTTGATGACCTCGAGGGTTAAAGATAGAAAGGAAGGCTTAGAATAAGTGGCTAGGAAGGGAGAGAGAATGTGAACATACTTTAAGAGAGGAGAGGCATGAGTGTCTTGTTTGAATATTAAAGGCCACATTAACCAAGGAGAGGGATCTATATAGATTTTTGGGGAATAAAGAGGGAAGAATGAGTACAACATGCTCTTCCTAATTTTCCTCCTTACTTTTTGGGAAGCATTCTTTTTTGAGTTTGAAGGTACCATGAGTTTCTCCTTTCTCCCTTCTTTTTTTGCATTCTTTTTTAAATATTGGCCTTGTTGAGAGTGTTCTCTTCCTAAAAGGCATACACTCTTTTAGCTTCTCTACTTTCGCTAAAAAGCAAATTTATTTTTCTTCAAAAGATTTATCAAAGATATTGTAATGAGGGAATAGTCCTTGATGAAGATTTTACACCATCATGTCAATCCCAATAATTCTCAAATTATTTAGTTGACTATCTTAAATACTAGACATTCTAGCATGTCCTTGAATTTTCTAGGGTCTACCAAGATTCTACTGAGAAAAACAATGGATTCCAACTTCCAAGTATTCAATCTTATCCATGAAGAGAATGTTCTTACTCTTCTTGGCATAGAGTTGGTTCGCGCAAAGGGTTTTAGTATAATGTTTAAGTGAACCTCATGATCCTCTAAGAATTTGAAGTACAATAGTATGTCATCAAAGAAGACTAGCACCAAGATGTCTAGCTGGCCAAAATATATCTTACACAATTGGTGGAACATTGGTGGCCGGTTAGTCTAAATGACATGATATAAAATTTATAGTGTTTATAACTAGTGCTAAACGTGGTCTTTGGAATATCGTGTTCCTTCATTCAAATTTGGTAATACTCGAATCTCAATTCTATCTTTAAAAACACTTTGGCTTCATTTAGCCAATCTAGAAGTTCTTAAAACCTAGGTATGGGATGCTTATTCTTGATCGTCACTTGGTTCAATTCTTCAAAGATAGAGCACAAGGGATGCATCTTTTTATTTTTAGAAAGGGATACGTGCATCGCCAAGTGAATTTCTTAGGCTAATAAATCCTTTCTCAATCAATTACATCAATTGTTCATTTAAACCTCAATGGCTTCAGGTACGCATATCATATTTGATAATTTGAGTATTGGTTCGAATCCAACATTCAATTATCTTGTACATTTAACCTCTTAATTTAGGGGAAGTTGTGAGAACTTCTAGACAGACATCTTTGAAGTTATTGCTTTACGAAGACAATATGGATTTTTTTGTCTTCTCAATCTTGTTTAATTGGATCATAGAGAGAAGTTGTACATGTTTTGGACTCTTTCAAAGGTGACTTGCCTTGGCTTTGTGAGAAATGTGGATCTAGAGCATAGTAGGAGTTATGGAGGATGGAAGATGAAGGCTAGATTCATGTTGACATAACAATGTAGAGAAATTGTTACACAAGTGAATTAGGTTCCAAGACAGATTAACTTGGACTCATAAACACAATCTTGTGTAGGACACTAACAATGATAGAGATACTAAGTGCAAGTACCAAGCATCATGATATTGTATTCATTGCATATGAAAGTGATAGTCAAGTACAATGCTTTATAGAAGTTGGGTTGTTCCACTCTCCACACTGGGCATATGGGATTCATAACAACTCTTCCTAAAGCATACATCATTTGTCATTTCTCAACACCCCCCCTCTCAAATGATGAATCCCTATACTTGTTGCCTTTTGCACCCCCTATAGATAACATGGCCGGAGAGACTAGCTCATAGGCATCCTAGTCAAGTTAAAGCTTGAAACTTTACATCTTTGGCAAGGGTTTTTACAAGGCAAATCCACTATGGGAACAAATTCCTTAGAATAATCTGTCAAAGTTGTTGATGGTAATGGAAGCATCTTCTTCTTTTTCTTCATTCATGAATTGGTTTTGGTGATGGTCATTCTACATCTTCTGTGCTTTTTTCTTTTGGAAACATTCACTAGAAATATGACCAATCTTACCACAATAATGACATGTCATCCGACTTTTGTTGTCAGTGTTGAATCCTCGACCTCTTCCTTTGGGTCCCAAAATAGTTCCTTTGGTGTATAAGAGATTTTCCCTTGAGCTGGTCTCTTTTACATCTCTGCTTTTAAATTTGCTTTCTCCATCAAGCAGTGAGTGCTCAATGTCTTTGAGTGAGAGAGTGGGATCATTATTTAGTGTTGAAACAAGGTTCTCATACGGTTCATGATTAACACTGGCAAGTAGCACTGCTATTGCCTCATCCCCATCAATGCTCTTTTTAAGAGTTGCTAGCTAAGTTTTAAGGCTCTTGAGCTTATTGATGTGTACAATCATAGATGAATTGTCTTTTACATCCAACTTATAAAACTACATAAGTAATTTTACATTTGAGTTATTTGCTTGTGTACCAAAGATTTTTTCAAGTTCTTCCCATGCCTTCTTTGCATCCCTGATGCGGGAAATATGATTAATACATCATCGGATAGACCCCAAGAAATAATACCTAGAGCTTTGTTGTTCATCTTCTTCCATGTCTTTATTTTAGATTGGTGTTCTCTGTAGTATCTTCCTCTTTAGCATTGTCATCTGCATCGTCTTCCTCAAAGAGATCCCATAGGTCTTTCCTCATGAGATGGTACATGGTTTTCTCCTTCCAAGTGTGAAAACCTTCACCATTGAATTTAGCTATTTGCTCAAGCTCTGCCATGTTGATAGGATTTAATTAACTAGCAAAAAAGTTGTATTTTAATGTGTCAAGAGACACAAGAAGATCAGAGTCAAATTGACACTAGTTGAATATTAATGGATACTAGTTGGTGCTTGATCTACTTGCTCTTACGAACTTGTGGATGACTTCTGAGCTTCCTCAAGCACTTCCAAAATTGTAGTGAACTTCATAGAGTGTTTTTGAGTGATTAAAATCACTTTGATAACTTCAGTGAGAGGAAACATTGAAAAATGTCAACTTTGAAGCTTTGGCTATCGCTACCAACAGGGATGATAGTTAGGATTTCACTGATTATGATGGATAGAGAGAGAATTTTGGGAAGCCCTTTCAGCTTGAGATTGCCCACTTGGGGGGCTCCAAACTCCCCACAAAGGTTTGGAGGATTGCACGTTGTGTTGCTCGTTGGATCAAGTAGATTCTTTGCCTGCGAATTTTGTGCCAGTTTCACGTTTTCTTGCAATGCCATGTCCTGTAGAGCATAATGTTAGAATATCAAGCTCCTGTTACTCTTCAGTCAGTCTATCTTTATGTGTGTGATAGAACATTGCCGGATATAGCTATACACATGTGTGACATTCAATAAGTCAGTGTAGTCAATGACTTAACCACAGTTAGTCTTGGTTAGTCATACATATGTGTGTGAGTCTCTTTCAGTTAGTATCATGGAAGAATAATGGAAGAACAACAACAATGAGCTGAGGCTTATCTTCCACTCCACTCTGTTTCTCCCCCTATCTTCCAACATGGTATCAGAGCTGAACGCCTGAAGCTTGAAGGCTTGGTAGTGGCCATTTGACATCAAGACATCAGATCTAAAGAAAACATCATCAAAGGAGACTGTGCTTACAACCCGTTTTTTTGCAAAAGCTATATCTTGCTACAGAAATGATTTTTGGAGAAACGGCCCATCAAGTCTGACCGTTTTGATGTAGTATAAAACTTTGCAGAAGAAAGTTTTTTCAAATTCCTCACAAATTTTGAGATATTCAGCACAAACCTTTGCAAACTGGCTATTTACAACAGTAAACAACAGGTGATTTGAGGGCACTAGTGGCTTTCATCCTAACAATATATATGCCCTTATTATCATGCATTTGAGCATGATAGTGGAGTGTTAAATGCTCAGTTTTGGAACTTATTTGTAGGCTGGAAACAATAAAGTGATTGTTGTCTTGAATTTGGAAACAATACACCTACATGGTTGAAGTATCTGTGATGCTTATTTGCTACTAACAAATGCTTGGATCATACCACTTGAGTGGTATGATATTTTTTGGGATATTGTGAGTGCTGAAAGTCCAAAGTTTGGACTAATTTGTTGCTGATTATACTAGGGTATTGACTAGTTATTGTCTATAGAAAGGATACCTATCATCTTCACTTGACATACATGAAATATATTCTGACCAGTTGGACATGTATCAACTCTTGCATAGAGTGGCAACTAAATGAGATGTTTTGGGGCTGTTTTGAGGTCTCAATACTCTTGTTTTAATAGAGAAAATATTGTTTGTTATAGCAGTGGGCTGGCAGTATTTGGTACTACTACTTGCATACATTACAAACATTGATACTTGTGTGGATATAGTTTGTTGTTGGGATGTTTTGCCGCTACCATAGAATGTTTTAAACTCCTTTGAGCTTGGTTTATGTTCAGTTGACTGTGTTTTTTCATTGTTGGAATATAGTTTACAGCAAGTAGGTTGTCAGGAAAACTGTCCTGAATTACAAGAAATTGTCCTGAATAGCAAGAAACTGGTCCTGAACTATAGGAAAAGGAGCCAGATACTTAGAGGTTGTATACATCAATGAATACCTAAGTTGCAAATATGGAAAAGGCTCAAGGCACTGACAATATCACTCAAATTGTGGGAGAAAAGCTGGACAACAAAAGTTTTGCTTTATGGAAGTTCCGTATGAAGAATTTTTTGGTTGGAAGAGGTTATTGGGACTTATGTATAGGTGATGAGGTTGAACCTAAAATGCATGAAAGGAATCCAACAAATGATTAGAAAAGGGCTCATAAGCTATGGACTAAGAGAGCATGCAAGGTGTTACATTGGCTTTCCTTATGTATATCAGATGCTATGGTTATACAAATTACTGGATGCAGTTCTCCAAAGGATGCATAAGACATACTCATGAATAATTATGGAAATGTAACACATGCAAGAAAGATTCAGCTAAAGCAACAATTCAATAATATGCCTAGGAATGGCTGAAGCATTTAAGCCTACACTATAGAGATCAAGAACATAGCGGATCAGCTTGCCACCATTGGATATTCTATGTTTGGGGGTGATATGATTGCAATGACATTGAATGGACTTGGCAAAGAGTATAAAGAATTTGATACATCTAAATCTGTGAGAGCCGAATCCCCTGATTGGGATGAGCTGATTGCTTTGCTATTACATGAGAAAGTTAAGCTTGGCCTGAATAGAGGTTCTAGTACATCTCAAAGCAGAGACATTGTTCTTTACTCTAGTGAGTGTGGTAGAGGCGACAGAGGCGGTGGCTCTTTTCAAGGTCGAGAAGACACTCAAAATGCATATGGACATCATATCACTAGAATTCCTGGCATGGCACAAATACACAGGGCCAGATGGCTTTAGAGGCAGGGGGAGATCACCCCATGGTAGAGGTGGTGGATGTAGTTCATGGCAGCCAAATGATCAGTCAATCAGAGATAAGGACTATCATTACTGCGGCAGATATGGACACATTGCAAAGGATTGTTATAATAAGCATGAAGATATGAAGGCAAAGGGAAAACAACATGGGCACTATGCATCTTCTAGCAGTGCTCATGATGAGCAGGTTGATAGATTGTTTGCTAAGAAACATGTGTCTAAAAATGCATCTAGATAGAACAGAGATGAGAGATGGTACATTGATTTAGGGGCTTCAAATCATATGACACCCCATGGATAATGGTTTGATGAGATGGTTGTAGGTTCACATGGTTATGTGTGTACTGGGTATGACACCCAACATGACATTCTGCACATAGGAATTGTTTCGCTGTTGATGCCTGATGGGAGGAGAAAGAGCCTGCATGATGTACTACATGTACCTATAATAACCAAGAATATTTTGTCAGTTAGACAGATGGCAAAACATAATACAGGAATTGTTTCGTTGTTGACGCTTGATGGTAAGAAAAAGAGCCTGCATGATGTACTACATGTACATATAATAACCAAGAATCTTTTGTTAGTTGGACAGATGGTAGAAAAGAATGTGCACGTGAGATTTAATAGAGATGGATGCTTTGTTGAAGAATATGGTAATGGCTACAAATTGATTGCTAGAGGTAGAAGAGATGGCACATTGTTTACTCTTGATGCATCCATTCCAAAATTGAAAGTAGCCATGTTTGCACATGATGATGGTGCTATACAGGATGTTGAGATATTGCATAAGCAATTGGCCATGTGCATGTACGAAAGCTAAAATCTATGCAACAGAAGGAGATTATGCTTGGATTGCCCAAGTTCAAGTATCAAGACTTTGGACATGTATGTGATGCATGTCAGTTTGGAAAGTAGGCAAGGTTTCCATTTATGAGACATGTATGGAATAGCTTATAACCCTTGTAGTTGGTACATTCAGATGTATGGGGTCCGTCTTATAATGCTTTGTTTGGTGGTGCTCGTTACTGTGTATCCTTCATTGATGATTTCAGTAGGGTATACTTGGCTTTACATATTGAAACATAAGGATGATGTGTTTGATGCATTCAAGGACTTCAAGAAGCATGCTGAAAATGAGTTCAGCTCTAAAATTTCATGTCTTAGATTAGATGGAGGTGGAGAATATGTCTCTAATTACTTTGACAAGTACCTTGCTAAAAATGGGATCAGAAGATAGTTAACTTGCAGCTATACACCGTAGCAACATGGTGTAGTAGAAAGGAAAAATAGGGTACTAATGGAATTAGCAAGAGCTATGCTGAATGAGAAGAGTTTGCCAAATGGTTATTAGGCTAAAGCAATAGTGACTACTGTCTATGTGCTAAATAGCATGCTTATAGTAGGGATTCATGATGTAACTCCATATGAGAGGTTGTGTGGTCATAAACCTAACATTTAACACCTGAAGGTATTTGGTAGCATTGCATATGTGCATGTTCCTAATGAAAAGATGAAGAAATTGGATCCTAAAGATGTGAAGAGTGTGTTCCTTGGTTATGCACAAGACCAAAAAGCTTACAAGTGTTATGTACTATCTACACATGAGACATTGATTAGCAGAGATGATGTTTTTGATGAGTTGGCATCGTGGTATGGTAATCCTGTTGTTTTTTATGAGTTGGCATCGTGGTATGGTAATCCTGTTGTAGTGGCTACTGATGGATCAGCTAGCACTAGTAATGCTGAAAATACACCTACATTGAGTATATCGATGAGTGTTCCTACAGGTGATGGGTCACCTACAGTAAGTCCTTGGTCAGGATGCTTGTGGAGCCCTACTTCTAGGTCCACTAACATGGATATGTCAGTGAGGGGGAGATTGGATAAGGGAAAAGAAAAGATGCTTGAGGATGTGACAAGCCCACTTACAACAGGTTATGAGTTATCTAACAGCAACATTTTGGATAGTGAGTTGGGCATTCTGTCTATTATGACACCTGGAGCAAGGCAGAGTTGTTATGTATCGCCTCATGAGAGGCAAGCTTAGAGTGAGACAAAGTTATATAGATCTGAGAGAGTTAGAAAACCAGTTGATAGGTTTATATACACTGGTTATTCATCCTACCATTATGTATATATGGCTAGTGTGACATGTTACAAAGAACCTACAAAGTTTGATGATGTAGTTACAGATAATAACTAGTGTGCTACCATGGATGAGGAGTATGCATCCTTGGCTGAAAAAGAGACATGGGAATTGGTTGAGTTGCATGAAGGCAAAGTTCCCATTGGCTACAAATGGGTGTACAAGGTTAAGTGCAAGTCAGATGGTTCGCTAGAATGCTATAAGGCTAGGTTGGTTGCGAAAGAGTATGCATAGCAATATGGCCTTGACTATGAGGAGACTTTCAGTCCATCAAGAATGCTTTCTTGAATGGTGATTTGGCTGAGGAAGTATATATGGAGCAGCCTGAAGGCCATACTCACCCGGACTTTCCTACACATGCATGTAAGCTGAAAAAGGCTTTATATGGACTAAAACAGGCACCAAGAGCATGGAATGCTTGGCGGATCAGCAGTTATTTACAGCAACATGGATTTAGATTGGGTGATGTAGATCAAAACTGTCATGAAGAAGATAGATCAAGGATATGTCTTTCTAGTGGTTTATGTAGATGATCTTATCATCACTGGAGATGATGAAGAGGGCATTGTTGAAATTAAATCATGTTTACAGACTGAATTTAAAGTAGTCAAAGACCTTGGTGAACTAAAGTATTTTCTTGGGATTGAGGTAGTCTCTACACCTCAAGGTATATGGCTACTACAGAAGCAATATGCTCATGACATGTTACAAAAGTATGGTATGACTGAACGCAAGCCTATGGAGACAGCTCTTGATCAAAATGTCAAGCTGGAGATTGATGTTGGGAATGACATAGAGAATGTGACGATGTTTTGAAAAATGGTGGGCAGCTTGATATACTTAACTATTACCCATCCTGACTTATGTTATGCAGTGGGGCTGATTAGTCAATTCATGCTGAAGCCTCGCAAACCACATTTAGATGGAGTCATGAAGATCATGAGATATGTAAAGAGTACTACAAAGTATGGGCTTTTTTATGCATATGGAAAATCCCTTGACTTGACAAGGTTTACTGATGCTGATTGGGTTGGTTGTGCCTCTATGACAGGAGGTCAACCGGTGGTTATGCATTTGAATTGGGCAACAGTATGATTAGTTGGTAGAGTAAGAAACAACCTACTATTGCATTGTCCATTACAGAAGCTAAGTATAGAGGAGCTGCCTTAGCGGCTTGCGAAGCAGCTTGGTTAATGAAACTATTGAAAGACTTGGGAATACCACTGGAAAGCAAGGTGAGATTGCATTGTGATAACCTCAGCAGTGTTATGTTGGCTAGCAATCCTATCTACCATGCTAGGTCCAAACATATTGAGATTCACTACCATTTCATCAGAGAAATGGTTCTTACAAGGCAGATTGACTTGATTCATGTGAAGACTAAAGACCAGGTAAAAGCAAATATATTTTCCAAGTCTCTTGGTAAAGAAAAGTTCATATACTTCAGACATCTACTTGGATTTTATCAGATGGTTTGAGCTTGAGGGGGAGTGTTATAATATCAAGCTCCCATTACTCTTCAGTCAGTCTATCTTTATGTGTGTGATAGACATTATCTGGATACAGCTGTATACATGTTTGACATTCAATAAGTCGGTGTAGTCAGTGACTTAATCACATCTAGTCTTGGTTAGTCATATCTATGTGTGTAAGTCTCTTTTAGTTAGTATGATGGAAGAATAATGGAAGAAGAATAACAATGAGATGAGGCTCATCTTCTACTCCACTTTGTCTCTCTCCCTCTCTTTCAACAATGTTGACTTCTGATGTGACAAGAAAAAGTGACTTAAGTCAAGGAACAACTCTCTTAAAGATAGCAAGGGCTGAGGTGCCTTAGTTTTCTCACACTACTTTCTCCAAGGTCAGTAGGTATAGCAGTCTTCAGACTTAGTGAGGACATCAAGAAGTAGTTTGTGCGATGCTAGAGCTATAGTTGCCCAATCTCAATGATTAATGTACCAGGAAGAAGCTCTAGAAACAGAAAATCACTTCTCCAAAAGGAAGTTCAAAGAGATTTGGCATGTGGAGAGAGATATGAGAGCTTCAAGCTAACAAGGTGCTATTGACTATGGCTACCATGGAAGCTTCATTGAAGGTATAGATGTAAATGAGGTTGAGGATGGGGTCCATCACTCAACTTGAGCTGAGAAGAGATGGAGAGGAGCTATGCCATGCTCAATTGGGCTCTGATACCATCTGAGAGATGTAGATCTAGAGCATGGCAAGAGTTATGGAGGATGGAAGATGAAGGCTAGATTCATATTGACATAACAATGTAGAGCAACTGTTACACAAGTGAATTAGGTTCCAAGATATATTAACTTGGACTCATAAACACAATCTTGTGTAGGACACTGACAATGACAGAGATACTAAGTGCAAGTACCGAGCATCATGATATTGTATTCATTGCATATGAAAGTGATAGTCAAGTACAATGCTTTATAGAAGTTGTGTTGTTCCACTCTCCTCACTGTGCATATGGGATTCAGGACAACTCTTCCTCGAGCATACATCATTTTTCATTTCTCAACAAGCTTATTGGATTCTCATTCTCCAAGCTTTCCCATGGCGGCTTATAGTTTTTCCTTCCACATCCTAGAAGATAACTTCCTCTTTGGCACATAAAATCTAGGCCTTATTCTTTTTTAGTCAATCCATGCCCCAGGTGCAATCATAATATCCCAATGGTAATGTTTTAGTTTTCTAGGTGTCTCATTGGAATTGAACTTTTCTTATAACCCTAGATTCTAGATGCAACCTTCTAACTATTATTCGTGCAAGAAAAGAATGAGTACTTCTCTGGTTAATTAGGTTTTTGAAAGACTTAACCATACAAGTTTCTAGAGTCTTGATAATAGAACATTAGTGGTACGATCCCCTATTCTCAATGGCCATATGCATGGATCCTCTTTCAATTTCCTCATCTAAGGTGTATTCTCCTTCTTCTAGTTGGCCTATCCTAGTATTTTCTCATGCTCGAGCCACTCATCATCATGTATGTCCATGAGTGATAGCATTACCCTACCCATTTTTTTGGTATTGCTTGCATTAGGCCCACAGTTTGGATAGTTCCTCCCATAGTTATTATTCGTAGGGTGATTGCTCTGGCCATTCCAAGAAATCTCATTGGCTATAGGATTTGCTTGCAACATAAGAGCATTTTCAAGGGTTTTTGGTCTCATTGATTCAAGATGGGTATTCAAGATAGGAAAAAAGAATTTGTCCTACATAAGGGTGCACTTACCACTTGGCCCTTTTCTCTATTAGGTGCTTGAGTGATCACAGAACCAAACACCTAGCTCCCACACTAGGATCCTCACCCTAGAAGATGAATTTTCCTAGCATCTTGCAAGACGCTAAGGTCAATTGGTGTGGGGATCCCAATGGCATTAACCACCATACTGTTTTTTTCATTTGTCTATCACAAGCATAAATTTATAAGGTAAAATAACCATTGCCTTTGGAATATAAACATAGGCACATCACATAGATAATACATAACTTTTTATCACTTTATAAAAATACCATAAACAAAAATACAATTTATTTTATTCCATTTTGCATTCTTGAAAAGAAAACAACCAATTAAATTTGGCTTTGAGGTTCTTTAGTTTTTCTAACTAGTCAATTCTCAACCACAATAATGTATACAGCTAGAATACCACACCTTCTATATGTTTTATTTAAGCTCTTGAGTTTATTTTTATAATCCTACTAACATGTACATGACCATCCACTATCTATTACTACAAGAACCATCATGGTTTTGGATTAGCATGCAACGTGCTATTTCAGATTGCATAGAGTCCATGGCCTCCTAGGTTGTAATTCAACTTCAAGATATATCTCAAATTCACTTATGGGCCTATTGATAGGAGAGATATAACATGAGATGCTTAGTATATATGAACATTCAAAAAAATGAGAGTGACCTAGGTTCTTGTGATACTTGAGGACATTGCATTCGTGGCTTGATCCACTCTTGTGGGTAGACCTAGTGTGCTCCTATTTAGATTAAGGTGTCAAGAAATTGTGAAGGAACTAAATTTTGAGATAAATATGTCTATGCAATTAGTTTTTCTAGATCTCAATGTTAAATGGCCTATTTAAAAATATTTTTTTTGTGCATATTTTAACCACATAGATCAAAGTTTATTAGTTACATCTGTGTTTGGTAATGTATGAATGTGCAAATGTACTAATAACTCACACTTCTTGGTTGGCAACACTAATTTAGTTTTTTTATGTGAATTTAGTTGTTTTTTCAATAGTAGTAGTATAATGGGGTCATTACAATAGGGTTGTAGATCCAACACTTTACACATGCATACATACTTATTGGCAATATATTGAGAATGTTTAGAGATCCATTAAATGTTACATGTTCCTCCTTGCATGAGGAGCATTTCCATCCATGTTTTAAGGTCATCCCACTATTGCATTGTTGTAGAGACTAAGTAGACATGGGTAACAGTTTTGGCATGCCTAATAAAGCATATTGGGGATGGTGTGGTGGATCCACAAGTGTTATACACTACTTCACTAGTATAAAAGCATCATGCTAACTCATAGCCCAATATCATTTCATGCTTACATGAAACATTGAGTTCCAATAGCTATTTCATTGATGAGGATGTTCTTAATGGAGTATGCCTACATTGGATGTCTACTAAGCAACATGTTTTTTAGCATGTTGCATATGCCTTTACCATATAGTAAAATAGGTTAGAAACCCTCCTTCATGGATAAATATTACATTATTGTTTTATGATATGGTAGTTTTAGACAAACAGAAAATTCCAAGGTTTTTTTAAAACACAAGCACAGATTTGGATGGTTTAATCTATAAGGTTTATTTATATGAAAATTGAAAATCCCATTAAAAACCAAGAAGAGATGTTTTTAAAAGTGGTTTAAGGTTTAATATGTTAATAAGGAGAAATTTTATTCTTAATCACCTCTAAATGATGAGGAATGGACTACATATTACATTGTACAACCCATAATAGAGGTAAATTGTACACTACATTTCACAACTCACAATAGTTTTAATAGCAAAAAACTTATAGATGCTCGATAAGAGAATTTGTTATCAAACATCTCTAAGTGATAAGAAATGGGTTATACGTTACATTCCATGACTCGTACTAGGAAAATTTTAGATACTTAAAAAGCTCATTTATCTTATTACATGTAAAAGATGATACCTTAAGAAAAAAATCACTCTTAAACAAATATAAATGATGAGAAATGGTTTATATATATTAAAAGTGCACATATGATCCTAAAAGAATTAAAAAAGCTACTAGACTCATTTAGCACTCTTGGGGGCTCACTATAAATAAACCCTTTATATGATGTGCATTCCAGACCACTTTATGAATTCTCTTACTTGTGAGCTTTTCCTAAATAAAACACATCCCTTTTTTATTCAATTTTTAAATAATCCCTTTATATTGCACCCTTTTGTATGTTTAAGAACTACTCTAAGTCTCCCCTAATACTAGTTAAGGAAGTATATTGACCTATTGCTAGCAAATGGTGGTTAGCAAGGCCCAAATCTGGTTATTTCTCAAGTGAGATAGAATCTACAAGTCCATGATCATCTCTGAAAACCATTAGTTCAAGTTAAAGCCTCATCAGAAGAAACTCAATATCTAACCACACAATATTAAAGAATGATAGGGTGTTAAAATGATCCCTCTAGAAATGATGAAAAGACATCTAATTGCTTTTCAAATCCTCAATACAAACTAACTAAAAGGAACAATCATGTGTGAATGAGTCTAACATGATAGTGAGTCCCTTACTCATTTTGTTAAGGAGAAATGAACTACACTATGAGATATTTGAAGTAATATCAAGTGAGCTTTATATAATTAGTTTATTATGAACACCACAATTGAACAAGCCTAATGTATCATTAAAACCATGAGCTAAGATTATGGCTCCATGTATGCAATTTTGTGCCTTTTTATTTTTTGTTATTTATATAACCATTTATTAGCATATTCATGATAGATAATGGAAAAGATACAAAGGAGAGGTTGAATATATTACTAGTATCTTTTTGAAAAAAAATTGGTTCATTGATAGTTCTATCAAATCAAACTTTAACTTGCATATAAGTTGTATGCTTCGAGAACTCTTAGTATTGAAACTACATTTAGCTTTCCAATGTGATGAACTAGTCAAGTTTCTAGACCCTCAAAGTAATAACCATTTTGATTCTCCATATTAAGCCTTAGCTTAATGTAATATTCAAACATGAGTGTACGTTATACTATTCTATTGTGAACACCATATTGGGGAATATGGAAATTTCCCATAAGTTTGGGACACATGGTCAAATATTTGGATTTGTCATAACTTGAACACTATAACTCCAAATCGAGCTCTATATAGCTCAATAGATTCAATTTTTCAAGCGCTTTCCAATGATAGGTCACATCATATGGTTTTGAGAAACTTATGGGCATGTTATCCGTGTGCCACCTTTTGTAGTATTTGAAAAATGGAAATTGGGAGATTCCCAAACTCACTAATATTGTGTTTGTGGATTTACAAGATAAACAAAATTGAAAAGTAAAATGAATATTGAAGTTGATGGCAAGGTTATTTTATGGAGGTAGTAATTAGAAAAGTTTATTGATCAATGCTTGTAAGAATGGAGCTTAAAGATATTGTACTATGAAAAACCTTTCAAGTTTGATGGATGTAGAAACAAAATATTTAAACAAATCTAGTACAACAAAATTAGCAATTACTTTGGATATGCTTGTGATATTTTCAATGTGATATGCGAATCCTTGTCTTCTGCATCTGTAGCTTGAATTTGACTTGAAAGTCTAAAGTTTCTTGATTTATAATATAACTTGTCAACATCGTGAGCTAAAAGTTTGTTTACTTTAAAATGTCACTTCTTCATCATACAAAAGCACCCCCCATAAATATCTTTTCAAGAACATATCTCAACATTCAACATTCATAAAGTTTATTTTCACCATGATCAACATGTTCAAAAACCCAAAACATAGACACCAAAAGGTTTACAACTATTATGAAAGAGAACTAGAATGGTAGTGACAAACAAATCATGCAATCGATCATGTTATTAAAGGAGTTATGTTGGAGTCCTTAGGGGTAGTTTTGCATTTCTTAAATCCCTTAAAAGTAACTCAAAAGTGCAATAAAATGGCTTCTACATTGAGTGATCACATGTAGGGTATCCATTGCGCCATTCTAATTGAATAAAAGATTATTTTTTGTGTGTGTGTGTGTGTAGAGAGAAAGAGAGAGACATAGAGAGTCAAAATGTCCAGATGACAATGTTGCACATGTTAAAATAGCCTGTAAAGTCTTATAGATATTCTCTTTGTCTTTGATAGGTATAACATCCCTACTTTATTCCATATTCCAAAATGTACTTCAACTTTAGAGGACCTTTCTATAATGTTCTAAGTAATTTATAATATATTCATAGAAATAAAGTAACTTTAAATTAATCTTTCAATGCATCTAGTGGAAAAATATAGTCCATCATTTTCAATAGATGCAAAGGTTGTATAGTTTTCAATAATAAGTAGAGGGGCTTAACTTGCTAGAAAATAAAAAAATTTATGTTCATTCAAAAATGGCTACAAAGAGAGGCTGATTTGTACAAAGATCCCTCTAACTTTTGGACTTTCTTCAAAGTTTGTCAATAGATATGAAGCTATTGTGTGGTCCGTGACAATATTGTTCCACAAAAGAATGTGACATTGTGAATGTAGAGCTCATGTTCCAAGAAAGAAAGTCATACTTACCTAAGTGAAGTCCGAGGGACACGTTGGGATCATGATTAGAAAAGGCAAGCATACTATTGACGTGAAGCCCCAATGAATAAGCAATATAGTTTCCATTTTAAAAGGCATGTTGGTAAAAGCACATGATGTAATAATAACCTCAAAATTTTACATCTAGATGCAATGTTTACAAAAAAAAACTTTTGATACCATATAGAAAATCCTTAACTCAAACTTTGGATAGTTTTTTAATCCATCATAATGTTACTTTTAGGTCGATTGGCATGTGTTTTCTATTTTATATTTGAGAAAACTAAAAAGTTGAATGATTTAGCCCTTATTTTTTAAATTTTGACAAAATTTTGAAATTTTTACAATTTATTTCTATATTAAACATCAATTTTTCATGCCTTATGTAGGTGTTTGCATGAGTCTTATCGGGGGGATATATCATAGCACCACTCTACTTGCACTTCTACATTATCATATTGTTTTGAAAATAGTACATCAAAATTGTATGAAAAAACATGTTTGAAAGATTGATTCGACTTGAATGGTGTTTATCTCACTTGATGTACACAACACTTGGCATTGATGTTGTAATAGAGGACTAACATATGGGCTTGCACCTATTTGGACCCTTTTGATTTAAAATGCACATGAAAAAATAAAGATGGTTGAAAATTAGAGGATTGAAAAATAAGAACTAGGGGGAATATTATTAGGAAAGAAAAGTGTGAACTGTGGGGAAGAGAAGGGTGTAAAATCAATGCAAACCTTGGGATTGCATGTGCCAAGAAGGAATGTGAACATCAAAAGGAAAGTAGGAGGGTTGAATGGAATCATGAAGAATAGAGATTATTTGAATCATAACAAGGCTCATATAGGGAATGAAGAGAAAAGATTAAGATAACAAAGCTATGCTTATGGAGGTAAGCCTTGAACCTTGGATTTGAGCTTATTTGGTCATGTTTAGGACATGGATGTTTGCTTCAGTGATTTCCAACTTGGGGCTTGAAGAAACATTGTATGCATATGCTCTTGGATGTATACATGATGCAGTTTAGGCACGTGGATGTTAAGAACAAGAGTAGTAGCCCATCCTCATATGGCATTCTAGCTTGATCCATTTTCATTCACTAAAAGGAAAAGGTAGTTATAGTTGGTGATGAAGGAAAAATTGGGAGAGTTAGTGAAGTCCTTGAGAAATTTGTTTGAGGGCACTAAGATCCCTAGGTTGGAAGAGCAAAGTTTGATTCACATTTTGGTATTTTTGGAAAAGCTTATCTACCATGGAGCTATGGGTTGTAGATTCTATTTAACGTAGAATACAAGTAGTGGAATGGAAGTTTTTAGAATGGCCTTTTGGTAGAGCTCTTATTACTCACATACCTTCAAATATCTACATAAGCCTTAGATGGAATCTCTCCATAGAGAGATGCTACCATGTCATTAGCTAGCTTCATAAGTGTTTCACCATGAATTTTCTCAACTTCACCTTTCATTAAGTTGACATCTCTTATCAAGTTTGTTGTGGTAATCTTTTGTAGGCATGTGCAAACCACCCTTAGGCCTAGCTCTCCTTAAATTCCCTTGCTTGGAGGGATATTCCAATTCTTTTCTATTCTACTTGAATCATGCACTTTTCTAGTTGAGCTTTAATTTTCTCCTCTTGTTTTTGCATTTTCTCCACTTTTTGCTCGGATTTCATTCCCAGGTTGCACTCCCTTAGTTTTGCCTATCAATTAGATTGGATTATCAACCTTTGGTAGGCCTCATGGGTCTCATTCAATCTTGATTAAAGTTCTAGCCCACCTTGAAAAAAAATTATGCTCTATCTCCACATAGCTTTGAAGATAATTATTCTAGGGTACTCATGGCATGCAATACTTGGCATTGAGCTATGCTCCTATGTAGTTGCTGTGGATAGATTTTTATTGATCTTTGCATAGCTCTACATAAAATTGTTGTAGGATACTCATGCCATGCTACACTTGGTATTGCACTATACTCCAATGCACTTCATAGGAAGCTATGCTCCTATGGGCCAATGGTGGACTCTATACTTCATTACTTTTCTCCCTGAGATGTAATGGCCAACCACTTTAGGCCCTTTTTTTAAACCTAATTTGGGCTTGCATTTTCCAATGGTTGCAATCAATAAGGTTGTTAGGTCAACAAGTAGTAGGTTCTTAACCCCAATGCAAATAAAGAAAAAATAAAAGTAAAAATACATAGGGAAAAGTGGAAAAAGGTAGCGTGATTGAAGAAATAGGAGGAAAAAATGCCAAAAGCACAAGGAAAACATTAAAAGTTCAAGGCAAGTACAAAAGAGGAAATGCACATTTTAAATGCAAAGGCACACCCTAAATTTTTGTAAGAGGGTGCTAGGCTCTCTCTTGTGCAATTGTAAATGTAGACGTGCATGGGTGAATGAATAATGTAAATAGGAAGGGAATAGGAAAAGAAGACCTACGCTAAAATGGCCAGTTATG